>NW_026125658.1:0-107955 GCF_943737965.1 Phodopus roborovskii | reverse complement strand
AGTTATCCTTTTATTGGGACTTTCCAGTACTTTCTTAATCTGCCCTCACCCAACCAAGTTATAAAGTCTCTGATAACATGCAGGATAGGTCTATGATGCAGGCATGTGAATAGTCTTACGTTGCCAGGCATGTATGCAGGGGTATAATGTTATCACTTATTTCTGAGGGTTCAGGATCATGCTGCAGCATCACTTTTTGTTAGTGTTGGAGCAGATCTGTCACCTTCACAAGGTGAAGAATGTATTAGGAGCATCTGATGAAATACAGGGTTGATAAACCCTCCATGATATGCCTGGGTGTGAGGTTGTGGTCTTGATGACAAGAAAGATCTCCAGCTAAGCAGTGTTGGGAGGATACAGAGTTTGCACAGTGCAAGGAGCCTGCAACAGAGTGACAGATGCTTCTGGATGGAGAGCCTGGCTGTTCACGCATGGTACATGAGAGAGAATACAACCTGCCATCTCCCATGGCAGATGTCAGAATAAAATAAGGAAGTGTTTCTTCCTGGTGATTATAACTGTAGAGCTCCTGGGAGTGGTTCAGACTTCTAAGATGGAGATGAGTCATACAGAGCCTTAAAATATGGAGTTAAGTATCCTTGTGGATCACCAGGCAGGTGCTTCAGAAACAGAGGTCTTTTGCAAGGTCAGCAGTGAGAGAAACAGGGCAGAGGATTTGCTAAATGTACCTTAGTCCTCATTCTCCTTTTTGAGCTGACCCTGACTCAGAAGGGCTATCGCCAGACCCAAGGAATCTGGGTCAGCCTTGGGTTTTAAAACACTACCAAGTTACTGGGGGCTGTATATACTGAGTGACTCCCACGGTCCATCTTCTCAGCATCTGGAAGGTGCATGGGTCAGCTTACTTACATGTGGATGCTCAGCAGAGTGTTTGGCTGGTTTGCTAATGTTGCCAGTTGGATAGATTAATCTGGTTTCTTCTATTTGAATTTGAGCAAGTAGATAATATTTTCATATCAGCTTTGCTAAGGTTAAACTGTCTTTAGTGTCCATTGTGCACTAATCCTTACAGCTGGGTGTTTTGATTGCTTTTATTTTAATTTCTGACATAGGAATTACTGAGAGAGAGAACTGGCTATGATGGAGAGGACTCTCATTGTAGACCAGGGTAGTCTTGAACTCACAAAATCTGCCTGTGTTGCTGACCTAGAGCTGGGTTTAAATATTGTGCCTACACTGCAAAGCTAAATTACTGGAATTTGAAGCACTTTGTCAGTCTTTTATTATTGTTGTTGTTATGTTTAAGTTAGAAATAATCTTATATTACATATGAATCCCAGTTCCCTTCCTATCATACATGACCCCCAATCACATCCCCCATCCACTCCTCAGTGAGGCTGAGGCCATCCATGAGGGATCATCACAATATGTCAAGCTCATTTGGGGTAGAGCTATGCCATGCCCTGTTTCCCTCAGGGTTATGGGAGTGTCCCTCCATGGGGAATGGGTTCCTGAAGTATGATCATACCTAGTGGAACTCTGGTTCCACTGCCAGAGGTCCTATAGACTGCCCAGTCCTCCTAGATGACACTCACGTTCAGGGAGCCTTGGTTTGGTCCTATGGTGGTTCCCTAACTATCAGATTGGGGATCATGGGTTCACCGTTGCTCAGACCAGTTGTTTTTGTGGGTTTTCCCAGTGTGGTCATGACCCCTTGTTCATCACTCCTCCCTCCATGAAACTTGATTCCCAGGAGTTTGGCTCAGTGCTTAGCTGTGAATCTCTGCTTATGCTTCCACCAGCTACTGAATGAAGCCTATAGATGACATTTAAGGAAGTCATCAATCTGCTTATAGGGCAGAACCAGTTAAGTGGCCTCTCCACATTGCTTAGTATCCTAGCTATGGTCATCCTTATGGATATCTGAGTAATTCCTTAGTGCCACATTCCTCCCAAACCTATAATGGCTCCTCTATTGTTGTGTTTCTCTACCTCCTCCCAACTTTCCCCATGCTCCCAATTTTTACAGGGGCTCTTGTCCATTTCCCTATACAAGGACCATGAAAAAGTCTCTCTCTTAAATTCCTCCTCTTGTTTCTTTAGTGTTTTTGCATCAATGTTCACTAGGGAGATTGGTCTATACTTGTCTTTGTCTAGTTGTGTATTTGTTTGGTTTGGTTTGTATACCAGGGTAATTATAGATCATAAAAAGGGTTTGCAGTTATCCTCCTGCTGCTATTGTGTGGAACAATTTGAGGAGTATTGGCGTTATCTTTCTTTTGAATGTGAATTCCACACTGAAAATATCTTGCCTTGGGATTTTCTATTGTTTGGATATTCTGATGACTGCTTGTTTCATTAGCTTTTATAGGTTCATTTTCAAATTGCTTATCTATTCTTTATTTAATTTTGGTTAGTGATATATATCCAGAAAATTGTCCATTTACTTTAATTTTTTTCAATTATGTGAAATATTTGTTTTCAAAGAATTAATTTATGATTCTCTTTATTTCCTCAGTGTCTGTTTTTAGTCCCACTGTTTTTTTTTTTTTTTTTTTTTTTTTTGTTAATTTGTATTTTTTTCCTTCTGTCTTTTGGTTAGTTTGGATAATGGTTTGTTTTATCTGGCTGATTTTCTCAAATAACCCATACATTGTTACACTGATGGTTTGCATCTTTTTCTTTCTTTCTACTTTAGTGAGTATCCCTCAAAGTGATTATTTCCTGGCATCTACCTTCCTGTGTGAGTTTGCTTCTTCTTCTTCTCCTTCTTCTTCTCCTTCTTCTTCTTCTTCTTCTTCTTCTTCTTCTTCTTCTTCTTCTTCTTCTTCTTCTTCTTCTTCTTTTGTTCTAGGTCTTGCAGGTGTTCTGTTAATTTTCTAGTGTGGCTATTCTGCTGCTTCTTCATGTGAGTAATTACGATATAAACTTCCTTTAGCACTGCTTTTAGAGTGACCCAAAAGAAGTCTTTAATGTCTCTTTACCCAGGAGTGTAGCAGTTGAGCACTGTTCAATTTCCAAGAAATTTTATGGTTCCTACAAATTGTGATGTTACTGCATTCTAATTTTAAGGAATGGTGGCCCAATAAGATACAGGGAGTTAGTCCCATTGTTTTTGAATATTTATTGCCAAATATGTGGTCGATTTTAAAGAAGGTACCATGTGGTGCTGATAATAATGTATATTCTTTTGTGTTTTCATGGAATGTTCTATAGATGTCTATTAAGGCCGAATGGGTTATAACTTCTGTTAGTTCCTTTCTTTGTTAAGTTTATCTCTGGTAGTCCTGTCTAGTGGTTAGATTAGGGTGTTGAAGTTTCCCACTATAAATGTGTATGGTGTAATGAATGACTTGAAATTTAGTAATGCTTATTTTATGAATATGGGTGCCTTTGTATTTGGGGTATAGATATTCAAATTTTTCAGACTTCATCTTGATGGATTTTTACTGTGATGAAGATGAAATCACCTTCTTCATCTCTTTTTGATTGATTTGATTGATTTTGGTTTGAAGTTTCACCTGTTAGATATTATGATAGCTAAACCAGTTTGCTTCTTCGGTTCATTTTATTGGAAAATCTTTTCACAACCCATAACGTTGAGGGAATATCTTTCTTTGGAGTTGAGGTGTGGTTTTTTTTTCTTTTCGTTTAAAATCATTCTTTTTTTTGTCTTTTTTTATTTAATTTTATATAACAAAGTCCAATTAAATGAAAACAAACATTTATACACAATATTTGGGAATTTGGGCGTCGTTCTTTGCAAGCTACTTCCTGCTGGTAAGGGGCACTGTCTTGGTGGGATTTGAAGAAGATTCAGATATCCTAGCTGTAGTCTGTAGGGCTGTTTTGTCCAGCTGTTTTGAATGTAGGATTAGCTTGTATTCTGTTTCCAGGCGGTCTGGCGTGATCAAACCTCAGTGGTCTGGAAGGAATCCACATCTTTTCATTTTCTGTGGAAATAAAAATAGAAATCCTTTTCCCCAGTAACTTGTCCTTCAACTTAAATTTTGGAGTCAAAGCATTTTTTTTAATTTAATTTATTGTTTTACATGTGGATCCCAGTTCCCTCTCCCTCCCTCCCTCCCTCCCTCCTCCCTCCCTTTTACCCTCTCTGCCCTCTCACATGCAATCTAAACACCCTCTCCTCCCATCCCCCACCCCAATTCCATGTGTAGGGGAATGCCATCCAGTTGGGGTCATGTAGATCTGACAGGTCCTGTGAAGTAGGGACTAGGGCTTCTCTCCTGTCTCTAGATTAAGGCAGTTATCCCTCCATGGGGGATATGTTCGCAAAGTCCTTTTGTGCACCAGGGATACATCCTGGCTCCACTGTCTGAGGTCCCTTAGACTGCTCAGTCTTTCTGGCTGAGACCCATATTCAGGGGGCCTGAGTCAGTCCATGCTGGCTTCCAGCTATCAGTTTGGGGGCCCGTTAGCTCCTCCTTGTTCAGGTAAGCTGTCTCTATGTGCTTCTGCCGCGGAGGTGTGGTTCTTGAGTACAGCAGAAGGATATATTCTGTCTTATTATCCATTCTGTTAGGTTTTTTCACAGGTGAGTTAAGACCATTGATCTTAAATGTTAATGACCATTTACTGTTGATTCTTGCTTATTTGGATTTGTATTTGGTGATGGTATTGTGTGTGAGTATTTCCAAATTTTCTGGCTTTTGGTCACATGGGATTATCTATTGCCTGTGATTTGTGAACTTCGATAATTTCCTTGGGTTGGAGTATTCTTCCAGAACTTTCTTTAGGGCTGGATTTTCATTGTGTTCATCTAGATTTGGCATGATATATCTTGTTTTCCTCCATCTATAGTGATATAGCATTTGCTGGGTATAGTTGTCTGTATAAGCATCATGGTCACTTAGTGTTTGTAGAACATCTGTCCATAACCTTCTTCTTTTCAGAGTTTCCATGAAGAAGGCATATGTAATTTTGATACGTCTGCCTTTGTATGTTACTTGGGCTTTTTATTTCACTGCTCTTAATATTCTTTCTTTATTCTGCATTTTTGGTGTTTTGGATTATTATGTGGCAAGGACATGTTTTTGTTCCAGTTATTGGGTGTTTGGTATGTTTCTTTTACTCTCATAGGCATGTCCTTCAGTTTGGAAATTTTTTTCTTCTATGAATTTTGAATGTTTTCCTCACCTTTAGCTGAGCTTCATTGCATTTTTGTATTCCTGCTATTCTTAGGTTTGGACTTTTCATGGTGTCACATTTTACATAATTCAGTCCTGCATCATGGAAATATGAACAAAGTCATAAAACTAGCTTAATTGTCATATCCAGGAGGCACCTTGAACATGTCCAGCATACAAGATAGAGCCTGTCATTATAGAGAAGCATTTCCTGAGATGTGTCCTTGAGAAACCTGGCCCTGGCTGGTACCAAAAAGAAACTTATGATGGTCTTAATACTAGATGTGAGATTCAACATCCAGACTCCCTTTGGAAGACAGAAAGAGAACAGTACCAAGAAGGTTGTGATATTGCCTGTAGCTGAGCCACCAGCTGGTTTCAACCTAGAAAGTCCTTAACCCACTCTACCAAGAGAATAATGTCCATAGGAAATGGGTCTGGGACACAAAGAGCAGTGTTCAAAGTTGAGTATCTCTTCTCTATGTGGGAGGTTTCTAAATACATTTATCATCCCTGGTGATGCACACACTCATTCCAAAAACTTGGGAGGCTGAGGAAGACAAACCACTGTCACTTCAAGAAACAATTGCTCAGAATATAGAGGAGGTCAGAAGGCTGGAAGGGAGACTCGATTCTACAGACACACTGATATCAAACAAATTCTTTTCTGGGTAGATACCTTTGTTGACTGCACTAGCACATTTGTCTGAGGAGGCCTTTCCCTGGTTGTGGCTGAGACCCATGCATGTGAGAGGAGAACCTATATGTTGACACAGATCCCAGGTGCACTGTCATACAATTGTAAACACATACAAAGGATCCCAATAGAGTGCTTGCTGCTCAGCATGGCTAGTAGAAGAATTAGCATCCAGGGAAGTAAGCAGCCCTGATTCAAGGTAGACACTAACATGAAATCTAGTGGTGTCCCTCAGAAAAATGCACACGTGCATGATGTACCACCAAACCCACAGTCTTAAAATACACTGCTTCTCTGACTTACTCTGTCTGTCTATCTATCTATCTCTCTATCTTTATCTCAAACACACACACACACACACACACACACACACACACACACAGAGAGAGAGAGAGAGAGAGAGAGAGAAGGGGAGAGAGAGAGTAAGTGAGAGACAGAGAGAGAGAAAGAGAGAGAGACATGCACACAGACATAAAAGAAGAGAAAGACAAGAAGAAAGATAGGAGAAAGGGAGCTAGCAGAAAGAAATATCATGGCAAATGAACTGTTGAGTTTAGACAATCTATACCTATTATTTTAGAATAATCTCATAACTCAGCCATCAGTTCATGAGGCTAAATTCTTCTGTAGAAAACAATTATGTTTTTCTTGGCTTGATTATGTTGATCTACTAAGAGAATTTTTTCCACCAAAGGACCAAATCCCCATGTGATCATCCAATCAACCTCAGACTATACTGTCCTGGATGGAAGAAATGTCCAGCACCACGTACAGAAAGAAGGCTTACACTTGCTACTGATGCTTCTGTTACTCTGAAGCATCAGCTGGGCAAAGTGAAGAGAAAACATTTGGAAGCAGGAAGAGGGGAGAAAGCCGCATGCCACCCAAATCATTAACACTGAAAAGCACACATGTCGAACCTGCATGAACCTCTTTGAAAACTGCTTTTCAGTGAGATATCACAATGGCCTTGCCAAGCAAATGATCTCCATGATCAAGAATTCATTCATTCAGAACTCTGTGCTTAGAATCCTAACTACCCTGGGGCAGTGATGGATCATGCCTTTAATGCTAGCATCTGGAGGCAGAGGCAAGCAGATATCTGTGTATTTGTGGCCAGCCTGGTTTACAAAGTGAGTTCTCAAACAGACAGAGTAACTGTCTTGAAAACTAGGGAAAAAAAGAATCCTAACTATCACAATGACATGTATGTACATGTTTGATATATTACTTACCTATCTCCTTCAGTGGACTGCAGCTTCAAGCAGAACAAAAAAATGATTTCCAAATAATTCAGTCTCACAGGAGGCTAACTTCCCTGAAAGTATTGTACATAGACACTGAAAACCTGGACAGCATGAGGAGGTGACTGGTATGGAGCATGGATGAATGACAGAATGTGTGAAAGTACAGATCGGTGGGTTGTCAGATAGGCAGTCAAATGTTCAAATGGTGCCAAGCTTCATCTATACTATCTCTCTATCCCCTACCTGTTGTTGCTGGATTGTCAGGTCACTGGTCTCCTCCTGGTTTGTATCGAACAAATTCAAGTCCTCCACGTGTTGTTTCAGGAGGAGCCAATCCTCCTGCAATTTCTTTTTCTTCTGCCTAAGCATGTCCACCTTCCTTTTCATCTGAGTCTCTTCCATCAGGAGTTAGCTGTGCAGACCTCTGGAGACACACTCTGCATAGTAAGGCCCTGCCAACTTCCTCCCACCACCATGCCAGGAACCATCTCCCCGAAGGGACTCATGTTTCCAGGAATGTATAGCCAGATTCTGATACAGACATGACAGCTGGACTCAGAAGGTCAAAATGAGAAGAGAACTACTTCCATAAATTAAAACAAGAACTACTAAGGAACACACCAATACTCAAAAAGGATCTATGTCCTTCCATGTCCTTTCAATAGAAAGTGGATTCCTCTAACTATTCTTACCATGGTAAGGGGGAACATCAGCAAGGCTTGGACTAATACCTATCAAGTGATGATAGGAGATGCAAGGTAAGTTTCCATAGGTTGCACAGCCACCAGATCTTTAAAGCCTGGATAGTTTGACATTCCATTCACTATGCAAATTGCTGTTCTATGTAGAGGCTCCTATGACTCTAAAATAGTGGTGGCAGGGGCTAAAAGTATCTGTCACTCTTAGCAAACTTAGTCTAAAAGGCACAAGTCCAAGAACAGCTTGAAAATGCTCCTTACTGAGGGACAAAAAAAAAGGTGGGGGGGAGAAAGAAAGAAAGAGAGGGAGGAAGGAAGTAAGGAAGGAAGGAAGGAAGAATTGAGGAGACACAGGGAGGGGAGAGTACCTACAATCATATTCTAAAAAAATGGATGGTTTAAGGAACAAAACTAGAAAGATATAGCCAAGTCTCCCAATAATTCCTGTACCACAATAGGAAGGACCAAATGGAACCATGACTGCCTAGCTGCTACCAAGAGCTTCTAGCACACGATATCCTACCAGGCAAGTTCAAAGACTCACCACAAACTCAAAGCAACTATAATTTCCCACAAACGACCACATGTCAGGGCATTTCCAAATGCATACTGGGGGAAATCCACATTACTTGCTTTATCCCTGCCTGTGGTTTTAATTTGAATAAAGAAGAATAGTTAGAGTCCCCATTTTACTACCACTGAAACTTCAAGTCAGCCTCTCCTCTGAGAAGAATGTAGGTCATGAGGCAAGTACAGAGTCACTGCGGAGATACACTCGTCTAGTAACTAAGACCTGTTTTCATAATCTGAATTTTTTTATTTAAAAATATATTTTCCTTTTATTTACATAACAGCATGAGTTTCCCCAACATGCTGTCCTCCCAGTCCCCCCCCACCTGCACCGTGCTTCCTATGTCTTCACCATTCCTCTCCTCCTCCATCTCCACCCATAAAGGGTCAAGCCACCCTTATACTTGAGCAAAGGACAGAGTTTCTTGCATCAAGGCTAGTCAAGGGAATTCAGCATGGGCAAGAGGTTCTCCAAACCCAGCTATGCTCCAGGGACAGGTCCTGATCTCTCTGCTAGAAGCCCTACAGAAAGACCAAGATACAAGACTGTCACACACATGCAGATGGCCTAGGTGAGTTACCTGGTGGCTTCCCCGAGTGTTGGTCCACAAACTTAGGGCAGCTGTCACTGGGGAAATATAAAAGACAGCAGATGAAGGTGACTTTGCTCACAGTCCTGTGGAGTCTGAAAGGATAAATACCTGTTTCAACAATTCCTTCACTGATGAAGAGCAGGAGATCCCACAGCTCATTTCCTTGGCTTATCATCAGCTGCAACAGTATTGTCAGCCTTTTCATTTCCTTCTGCAAATGTTTATGGTGAGGAGCATTGGCTAGGATGATGACTCCATAGCAGCCCTTGGGCATGGATGAACTCAGGTGAAATTTCATGGTGACAAGGCATACCACAAGGCCACACCTCCCTGAGTTAAAAGGAAAGATCATGTCTGGATCCTAGTGAAAATGCAAATATTTTGGTCCTGATCAGATATCTTCTCTGTGTATCTCTACAAACAATTTGTAGAGTTGTGGCTTTGTAAGTTTCCTATGCCTTCCTTCACATGCTTCAGATGAACAAAGAGACTTCCTCTTTAGGCTTCTTCACAGAGGCACAAGAAGCAACATGGTCCATACCCCTGAATCATACCTGTGCTTTTAGAAGCCAAAAGGAAAATGGCACAGTGCACAAGCACTGAGGAGCACTCAGGAGCCAAGATCTCCTGCCTCTTCACTGGAGGTCCATGACTATTGATTGAATAGTCAGACAGGTATAACACGTTCAAAAGATTCTCCAAGTCACCCCACTCCACTGACCGCCCAAAACAACAAAGCTGACATGAAGCAGCCCTGGTCCCATGTCTCTGGCAGAATATTGCCTGCCAAGCTCTACTGCTGATTCAGAACCCTAAGGATGGCACTGTTAGGGAAAGGAGATCAGAGGAGTTCTGCTGTACATCCTGAGGACATAATAGGCAGATGCACTTTTCTCTACATGTGACTAGTGTCAAGCATGCACTACACCTAAAGGAAACTGCTGTGGGTAAAGTACAGTGATGCCTGCTCTAAGCTGGAACAAATTTTTCCCTCTCTGCCTGGTGATGCTCTCCACTGTCCCCACATTATACCCACAAGCCCCAGTAAAGGTAAAAGGTAGGTGCTCTCAGCACAACCCCTTGGCCTTTCCTGGTACTGGCTTAGAGATCAGACAACTAAAATTCTGGAATCGTGGAAGATCAGTAATTATAAGAAGCAGAGATATTTATTTGCTTCTCTGAGGCTCCAGATCCTCTAACTCATTACTGGTAGTCCCAGCACAAGTCTCCCTCCTCCAGGACCTTCCCATCTCCTGCCCAGCACTCACTGTTCTTACCCCAGGGCCACTGATTCATTTTTGTTTTATTTTGAGTCCTAACAGCAGCTTCTTTCTACCACGCTTTGGCTTCTGGATGTTCTCCATTATCTCTTTCAAACAGAGACCTCAGCTAAGGAGTAGGTTTTTCCTCCTGCTTCCTGGTCTTTTCCCACCACCACAGCAGCCCCAAATAATACTCAGAGACTCTGTATTTGATATAACGCTGTTGGCATGGTACTAGTTTCTTATCGGCTAGCTCTGTCGTATTATCCCATTTCTCTTAATCTATGTATTTCCATGTGCTTTCGTCTTACTCAGGAATGGGGCTTGCATCTGGTCTCTCCAGTCTCTCCATGCTGCCTCCTCCTTCCTACTTTCTCCTTGTCTATTAGCCCTTCCTATCTTCCTTTCCTATTGGCCAACAGTGCTTTATTCATCAACCAGTATGAGAAACATATACAGAATGACATCTCCCATCATCTCCTCTTTTCTGTCTAAATAAAAAGAAGGGTTTTAACCTTAACATAGCAAAATATATCACATAACAGTTATCAAATAAGAATCACAGTTAACCATATTTATTCTATTAACATTTAGCAAGATTTAAGAAAATACTCCATCATCTATTCTATCTTTGTATGTCTAAAGTCTATGTAACTTATCTTTTATCCTAACTAAGGTAAACTATACCCATAACTATCTGTCTTCAACTCCCTCAAAGTCCACAGAATAGTAGTATATAAACTCTAGAAATGACAGAGACAACTCACTGCCCAGTCAGTCACCTGAAGTTCTTCTGTAGTCTTCCATCTTCAGCCCATAGGCTATACTGTGTCTGGCAGATTCTTCAGTAAAGCAGGAAACTTTAAACTGTCTTCTTGTATAGGCAGTTTGTCAGTCACACTTATGTGTGTCCAGCAGACTGTGTGGCTGACTCTTTCAAGAAGCAGGAACTCTGTAAACTCTGTAGCAATGTCCATCTTGAATCAGCAGTTACTTTCCTGTGGGTCCTGCATGTCCAGTTTATACAGCATAAAGTCAAACAGTACAGACAAGTGCAGTATCTTGTCCATATGGCTAGTCTTCCCATATTTGAAGTAAACTTCATAACCTGTTTCTTGGTTATCCATCCTCCTTTCTGATGAATGTGGTGTTTCCAGGAGCATTTATGTCTCACTGTCAAGAAAAACCCTAAACCATTTTAAATGCCATATTCTGTAGGTCTTTGAAAGGTTTGAAGAATGCCTATTCATCTCAAATACATCTCTGTATATCTAGAAATCCTAAGTAACTTAACTATAAATTTTGACTATTATAGGTAATGATCTATAATCTGTACTAAGTTATACATTTTTAAATGAGCTATATAAACACAATACCTAAACAAGAGGAGAAATATATACATCACAAAATTGACCTTAAATTGTCTTAATAAATGCAAATCCATTCCAAAACAATGTATTCATATATATACCACAATCCCCTTTTAACCTTTAAAAAGAGAAGA
This sequence comes from Phodopus roborovskii, assembly GCF_943737965.1. NCBI lineage: Eukaryota > Metazoa > Chordata > Mammalia > Rodentia > Cricetidae > Phodopus > Phodopus roborovskii. The sequence continues at coordinate 96,276 of NW_026125658.1, read as the reverse complement.
GATTGGTTGCGGTCATTAAATAGTTATAACAAACCCCATTTAAATGAAAACAAACATATATAAACAATATTTGGGAATTTGGGATCAGAAATTATAAGAAGCAGAGATATTTATTTGCTTCTCTGAGGCTCCAGATCCTCTACCCAATTACTGGAAGTCCCAGCTGATTTCCACTTCCCCAAGGACCTCCCCATCTCCTGCCCAGAACTTACTGTGCCTACCCCAAGACCACTGATTTGTTTCTGTTTCATTTTGAGACCTAACAGCAGCTTCTTTCTACCACTCTTTGGCTTCTGGATGCTCTCCATTATCTCTCTCAAACAGAGACCTCAGCCTTGACAACATGGCTACTGATATAACCGAAAAGCCCTGAAGGATCGCACTAAGGGAAGTCAGTGTTGCTATAACACAAGTGATATCATAGAATGCCATGAGATCTACAACATACATTAGAATGCCCATGGAATGCACTGCTAATATCATGGTGAATAACCTTTTCAGCCCTGCTAATTATTTCTCCCAAAATGAACCAGAATCCCAGCTTCCCTTATTGACCTGTGGGAGAGACTAGGTGCTGTGATTTGTGGAGAGTCTTTATACTTGACCATGAGATGCTAATGTGCTGAAAGACCCTGGCAGCAGCTGGATGAGCCTGTTCATTTCATCCATCTGTCTGTGGCTGGAAGGCCTGAAGCTCATCACTGCCCCCCTCTGTTTAATTCCCTATACTCTGAGGCAGTGCCACCTCCCTGTATTTCATGGGCATCCACTTTGTATGTGGTGTGTGGGGTACACAACATGTGGCAGTGTGTGTGCCTAGGAGTCTGGGGTTTGAGACAGGGCATGTTTTGCCATGCTCCCAGTTTCCACAGGATGCCTGCATTGAGGCCAGGTAGCCCCACTTTGAGTAGCACACCTCTTGGCCACTGTGCTCACCATGGTGTAAAATTGGAATCTCCTGTGAAGTATATAAGGGATTCCTTCCAGGAAATACTGAATAAGTTCAGGTCCTCTGTGTGGCAACAGGCATCCAGGAATGAGAATCACTGTTCTGAAAACAAGAAAAACATCATTATTTTAACATGGATAAAGAAGACAAAGAGATAAATATTGGGGTTCAAGCTGAAGATCAGGGAAGCAAAGCATCCAAGCTAATACAGAGCTCCCACCTCTAACAGGGCTAGAGTATTCATATTCTCAATGTGGCTGGACAATGAATGACTGATAATGACACCTTGCTCCTGTATTATATACCTCCCTAAATGCTGTCGTTAAAAGATGTGATCCCAGATGCTGAGATCATCTCTGTGTGAGCTGTTTCTCATTAGGACTGGATCAATCTTGTAGAACTGGGTGGCCTTATGTTCCATCACCCCCTAGCTTCTGGCTGCTGAGTTTAAAGGTGTGTATCTGACTTCTATGGCTTGTGTCTGAATTTTCTTTCTGCATCTTCAGGCAAGATTTAATAAATCAAAACTAATATATTACCATGCATCTTAGGTTTATGTTGGGCCTAGATATGTGGCACAGACTCCTGTGAACTTCATAGAGAATTAAACTAATAACCCCAAGCCTTTTTAGGGTGTCCATACATCCATGAATGACTGCCTTTGGACCCTCTGCCTCTTTTGGCCTGGGCACAGATTAGTAAGCTTAATAAGTGCCGGGAGTCACTAGGGTATAGGCAACAGGCTGTGGTATCCACTGGACTGTCAAAGTCCAGGACACAGCATGATTTATTATGATCCTTGAGACCTGTATATATGTGATGTGGGATGTCCTTCTGTATATATATTTCTTATATTGGTTGATGAATAAAGCACTCTTTGTTCATAGAGGGAGGAAATTGGGCAGGGCTAAGAGTGAAGGAAATTCTGGGAAAGATAGGCAGAGAGAGACCGGGAAGAGAAGCCATGTAGCTGAATGAAGGAGTAACAGGTCCTGACTTTACTCCTGTTATATAAGACCACGTGGAAATAACTAGATTAATAGAAATGGGTTAATAATTAAGAGAGAGTTAACCAGTAAGAAGCCCTAGCCATTAGCCAGCATTTTAATAATAAATATAAGTGTTTCTGTGTTTTGGGGTGTGAAAGTGGCACACCAGAACCTATCAGAACATGAAACTCCAGGAACATTCAAGGGGTTCATTCCTTTTGGGGCCATGCCCTACCACAGCCTGAATTTTGAACTTGAGATGCTCAAAATGGAGCATAACCAGGTGATGTCAGACCTTCACATATTACCCATTGAGATCCAAGACGCCTTGGACAAGTGCAAGGGGCTGATTGAGGACACCAAATCCTACCTGTAAGTGCCCAATTGAGCTTGGGGGCAAGGGGTTGGACTGATTCTGCCATTCTTTCTCCTTAACCCATAGTGAGGGCTTTGGTTCTCACCTGTCTCTTCCTAATAACAAGCAGCCTGCCTTGCTGCTATGGGACTTGTTTCTTGTAGACTCAGTTTTGCTAATTGTGAGAAAAACACCAATGCCCTCCCATCATTGTCCTGACAGCCTCAGGAGTGCTTCCATAGAAAAGTGGTTTGCACCTGAAGGGGAGTCTGGAAGCCCAGGGCTGCTGAGACTGTACGAAGGGATCCACAGAACTGGTTTCCATGTGAACCGAACACAGTATTTATTCCATTTGGGATAAATATCTGCCCTTCTTCAGAGACCGTTTTCACTCTACCTGCTGATGCAAGAACAGTTAAGCATAAGTGGGGGCTACATCCTCTTCTCAGGGGCACAAGTTGCTTTTGAGTCAGAGTTTTCAGAAGTACTTTGAATCTTTCAGGAATTTGGATGTAATGTGGATATGGCCTCCCCTCTGAGTGTTGCAGGCTTGGCTATTGTGAGCTCTAGTCTTGGACTCTCTGGGGTCCTGGGTCTTTCCAGGGCTGGTGATCCTTGGAGGTAGAGATGACAAATGGAGTTTGGGTGGGGCTTAAACTTTCTGGATGCTGGTTCAGTATCTACCACCCATGGTCCTACAATATTTGACTCAGCTTAAAAACAATGACCCTGTATTGGGACTGAAGCTCAGAAAGTTGTTGGAGGAGCAGATGGCACTACAAGAGCCCTGCGAGGAGGTAAAGAGGCTCTTTAAGGTGATACATGAGAAGATCCTTGAACCCTGTGAGGAGCAGCATCAGGTAGGCTGAGCCAGCAGGGGCAGACTGCCCACATGTGAAGAATAAACATAGAGACATCCATGTAACTATCCACCCACCCATCCAGACTCCCACCTACATACCACCCAGTTGTTCACTTCTGTTATCATTCACAAGTTTCTCTGGAGAGTTATCCTCTTGAAAGAAACTGGTTGATTGGCAAGCAAATCATACTGCTCTTCTATAAGCTACGGTCCATTGAGGGAGATGTGTCTATCACATGTCACACATCTGTCATTATATCAGGAGGGCTGCTATTGCAGGGAGCTATTTATGGAATAGCATAGAATTCTCATGGATGAGGATGGTGGACTGTGCCTCCTTTTTTTTGCAGGTCTCATGTGAGATCACAGGTAGGATGTTGTTTACAGAGGATGGAGCCCAGTTCCAATGACTAGTGAATGTTTCCCATTATCAGCATTTTAGGGGCAAGTGGCCTTCTACTTTCTTCTTACACCACAAAGTGTCCTCGTACTTCGGCTCAACTCTTGGTTCAAACTGACATAACCTTTCATCATGTCAGCCTTGTTTTCTGTGGGTCATTCTAGACTGTTGTCTAGGTCCTGGAGTATCCAGTCTGGAGCTGACTGGATGACAATGGATGTGGAAGGCCTTTGAGAGGATGAATTTTGAGATGACAGATTTGAGCCTTGAAGAGAACATTATCTCCAATCACTTCAGCATACTTTAACTAAGCTGTGTGCAACCCTAGGAATTTTTAGACCACAGGGGATGCATAGATGTATTGTGGAGCTCAGTTGAAACACCTAATGTGATTAGTCAAATACAACTGTTCATTCATCATGATGTCCTCTTCATTATTTTCTGGTCACATATTATTTCTTAGGTCTCTCTCTCTCTCTCTTTCTCTCTTTCTCTCTCCCTCTGTGTGTGTGTGTGTGTGTGTGTGTGTGTGTGTGTGTGTGTCAGAGAGAAAGAGACAGAGAGAGACAGAGAGAAAGTAGATGTGTTCATTATTGGTATGTTTGCCAGCCAGATAATGACATCTGGAGGTGTCCTCTTTTGCTCTTTACCTTATTTCTTCTGAGAGCTACTTCCTCCATTTAGGCTCTGTTTCTGAGTGTCTCAGGAACATCTCTACAGGGTCAGCCTACACTTTCAACAGCTGTCTTACAGCTGTTGGTACAACATCAGGATTCAGGGAACACTTAGGAGAGGGACCCAGTTACAAAGCCACCTCTTTCTTCCTTGCACCAGAGAATGAGCAACGCTGTGTTACCACATTCTCCTTGCATGGTGGTTTGTCTCACCATAGAACCACAGCAACAGGACCAAGTAAGCATCCATGAAACATGCACAACCATCAGCTAATGCAAATCTTTTCTCCTTTTAAATTAAGATTCTTGGGTTTTTTTTTGTGTGTGTTAGTGATAATCTCACTGTGTGCACACTTTTCATCATATCTCTGTTCTTGTGTCAACAGTGATTTACTTATCCATGTATGACAAATATTAATAGTGTTCTCACCCATACCCAAGAATGTTCCAAAGTGTGTGTAATTGTATTTATTTCTCTTTAAACTCATTCAATAAGAACAGATTATGTCAGAATTTATCTTACCCATTTTCCAGATGAGAAAACAAGGCAGACAGTAATGGAACTCAGATTTGAGACTGGCAGTATGATATTGCTTCAAATTATATGGCATACTCCACTTGCACTTTATGAATATCCACTTTCTTTCTTTAACATAGAGGGTCTTTTGGTTTGTTCTTTTTGTTTCTTTTGTAATGTTTTGTATTTTTAAAGGAAGGTCTTACTGGTTAGCCCAGGTTGGCCTGGTACTCACGCTGTTGCCAAGCTATCACAGTTGTACAAGTGCTGGGGTTATAGTCATGAGCCAAAAGAGCCAACCCTGAGGTGGTATTTTGATAAGTACTTATGTGATAGACACTTCATTCCTGGGATTTCTGTTAATCGTCACAACTAACATAGACACAGAAAGAAGGACCAAGTGCAATTCTTTATACTCTTTATTATTTGAGGTGATTCCCTTAGGAAATGGGTGAGCTGTTGGGCATGATACAGAGTCCCTTGTATCTCCTATCTTTTCTTTACCCAGGACCCAGGTTTATTTCCTAGTTCTTTGATATGTTGACTTTGTGTATTCTCACAGCCTAAGTGAATCCTTGGGGTCCAACTACCATGGCACCAAATACACCCTTTTCTCAGCTGTAGAGAAGCCTGGAAGAATCTATCATTCAGAAACATAGCAGTTTCATCTTCAATCTGCTTTGTGAGGCTACAATCTCACTGCTTCAAAGGGAATCTTAATAAAATTGGTAGTAATATTTACGACCTGCATTAATATCTACTGTTTTTAAAATACTTTCTAACATATATGCCAATCACTAGATAATATAAATTTTCTAACCATAGTTTCAACCTATGGGTAAATATCACTGTTACTTTCTTACAGTAGTAATGATGAAATAAGCTGAAAGAGGTTAAATAATTTGCTAGTCTTGCTTAGAATGCCAGGACTGAAGAAGTAGAGGCAGGACAATAGAAGTTCTGTGTTATCTAGAACTACATGCTAAGTTGAAGGAAGCCTGGAGTATATGGTACACTGTCTCAACTTGCCTATGAATACACAATTATTCAGATATGCTGACTCCAAAATTTATATCTTCCTTTTTTTTTTTTAAATCAAACACAGGCCTTTCTATCAACTTGAAAAACTGTAAAATGCTGGAAGAGAATGGGCTTTAACTTGTGCCCATAAAATACTTTCTTTCTTTTTCCCTTCTTTCTCTCTTTATCTCTACTTCTTCTCTATCCTTTCTTACTTCCTTCCTTCCTGCCTTTTATTCAGCCAGGGAAAATCACAAAATGAGTTGCAAATCTAACAAAAAAAATTCTACTTGACCTCCTGTTGTTTTTAAACTTCAAGTTTCACCCAAAAACAGTTATGACTGCTGACAATTAACATCCCAACCCTTAGTCAATTAAATCAGAGAAAAAGCAGAAGAGGTAATGGCTGGGGCTTGATGCTCTGAATTATCCCCAGAGTTATGAGTCAGAGAAGTCTCAGAACAAGCTCCCTGCCAAGTTAATTCCAGGCCAGTACTTGCTGAGGAGCAGCTGGTTGCACCTGCTGCACCTGGCGTGGATTCCTGGGGAGAAAGAGCAGTATAATGTAATGAGGGGAGACAGACCAGACTGGACATTAGAATTACAGCCATTGCACTAAACCACTCCAGCCACTAAGGCACAAACACCATTAAAGCCACAGAATAGAAAGCACCTACTAAATTCATCCCTACCATGATCCTTGGAACTCCCACCAATCCACTCCAGCCACTAAGGCACAAACACCATTAAAGCCACAGAATGGAAAGTACCTGATAAATTCATCCCTACCCTGTGCCTTGGAACTCCATGAAAGTGAATATAGGTCATCAAGAATGGAGAAACAGATTTATTCTTGTTTTTGCTTTCTTTTCCATCCCATTTCTCTTTCATTTCCTTTCTCTTCATTTCTAGATACAATCCAAATCTCCAGGCTTGGTGTGCATCATTACCTCATGTACCATCTCTCTGGCCACCACTAATTCTCTTTTTTCTTTAAAAATTATTATTCACTGTGTTTAATTCATGCTGCACATATACGCACTGGTGCAGTGCCATTCACTGAGGCTTCATTCATTAAAGGAAACTGACTCTCCTATCCCAAAAAGCAATCAATTGTCATAAACTCTACCCTCTGAAGTGGCATTCATCTAGGTGTACAGCTGCATGACATTTTCATATATATGAGTTTTTATCACCTGGATCAAATTACAGAGATTCTGAACTGTTCCTTCCCAGTCAATAGGAAACTGCTGTTCTTACTTCAAACAATATAAATGAATTTTAGGCTGCACTGAAAACCCTGTTTATTTCTTGATATTTTTACTCTCAGGGTCTTTTCAACTTTCAATTCACCAAAGAAATAGCATGTGTCAAAATGGATTGGCATGATAGGCCTGTTTTCTCTTAATAACCCATTGCAATAAGTAATGATTAGAAGTTTATTCTTGTACTAATTGATAAAATCTCTTGAGTCATCACTGACCATGTGTCCATACTTTGCTTCTCTGAACCACTAGATAATTTCTGAAATGAGGCGACTTTACCTTCTTCCAGATTCTTGGTGATAAAGTATCTCAAAGTCACAAGATACACTGTGATACTCTTCATCCTGTCAATGAGCCCATCCAAAGCACTTCTTGAGTAGCTGGCATTGCTCCACCTTGGACACTAAGAAGACTCCATTTCTTGGTTGGACATGAAACACAAGGGTAAATTTTGTCAATGTGTGGTAAATGCTAGGACTTAGTTAAGCACCTGAAGCACTGAGGAAGGGCAGCTCTAGGATTTGGTGAGGGTAGGAGAATAGGGTGGGCATTTCCCCAGCAGCTGTTGCCAGCCCCCGAACTTTGATCACTGTTGAGGTCTCAGCCTAGCACCTGAGTCAACAGTTGCAAGCCTTTCTATTAGTCTTACACAGTCTGATGTGCAGACAAGTCATCCAATAGTAATTCTTAGCATTGGCCTGTTGCCATGCCTACTACTGGTCCTCAGGCTGCACAAGGGCAGGTGGGCAGTGCTGTGTACAGGTCAATGGGGGAGTGGGATGAGAAGATGTTAAGTGTGTGGTTCCCACCCCAGCAGTGATGCTTTATTCCTGTGCCAGTGATGTCCAAGGGAGAGTCCTTCTCTTTCCTCAAGGATCAGAGCTGATCTTGATAAGCCCATAGGGGGAGCACTTGAAGCCACAAAGTGAGAGTATTACATAGTTGAGGGAGTTAATTGAGGGCAGTTTGGGATTCTGAGGAGAGGGAGTGCAGGCAAGACAAGGATAGGGCACCTCCTCCATAGCATTAGCCATCAGTGGTAGTGGCCACTGATTCCACTCTCCTCAGATTGGCTTTCTCAGGATCTCAGCTTCAGAGCCTCCTGCTGAGGCTTTCCTCTGAGGGGAAGACTATTTGTTGAGGCTCCCTGCCTGGACAATTTGGCCCTGGGATGAGCTCCCTGGGGCAATTGAGCAGGGTAAACACCATGAGCCTTCAGGGGCTTTTCCAAGCTTTGTTCCTGGGGTGTATCAAAGATCTGTCTCTTCAGCTACCAAGGTCTAGGGGAGCCAGCAGCATGAATTTGCAGACCTAGAGAGTAAATAGGACTTGCAAGACATATAAAACTATTGATGGGGAAACCTCAATTTTATTCTGGTTGAGAAAGTGCAACCCCCATTCCCATCCCATCTTGCAACTGGGAGTTTGCCTCCCATTAAGTTGCTGGACCCTAATGGGAATTCATTGGACTGAGCAACATTTTGTGTTTGCTCTTAGCATCTCTGCTCCACAGTGAAGTAATTTTAAGAGTTCATTGCAAAGAAATGTGCCTTTTCTGTTTACTTCTGTCAGCCCCTTATCCCCTTTTATTTCCAGAAGTCCCTTATTAAGATTTTAAACCTTTTGATTGCCAAGGTCAGGAAAGTGGTCCAGTCCTTATAAGGTCATTGTCTGTAAAGAGTTCAGATGAGTTGAGACACTTAGAGATAAATTGTGTTATTTTTCTACACCTTCAAGTCTGGGGGATTTACAAACTTCATTAAGCACTTATCGTCTTAAATTTTGCATGGATTCATTCCATTTCATTTGGTTGACTGGAGATATGCTATGATGATAAATAGTTTTGATCCCAAATGAAACTAGCTTATGTATCCTGTCATTCATATTGAAATGCAGTGACCATGTCAGACATGTCATTTTAACTTAATTTCAGTTGTTTCACTTTGGCATCTATTAAAGTTAAAAAGTTTTCTTTGAGAAACCTAGGAATGATATTTTGCTTTGTTTTCTGTGTGAATAACCTGCAGAAGTATTGCCCTATTCACCACCTGTTGACTCACAGGAAAGGATGGGCAGTGTGAATTCTTGTTATGTCAGGGCCTTGTGAGAGGAAGTTAGCAAATTCCAAGGAACAGATATTGATTAGGTTTCCGGGTCAGACTGTCCTTCATTTTCTTTCTTTCTTTCTCTCTCTCTCTCTCTCTCTCTCTCTCTCTCTCTCTCTCTCTCTCTCTCTCTCTCTCTCTTTCTTTATTTATTTTTTGGTCTTTCACTGTGTGAATAACCTGCAGAAGTATTGCCCAAATTTTCTGGTTTGTTTGACTTTTCTTTACTTGAAATCCAGCTTTATTTTCCTGGTAGAAAACTAAGTGAAACTATTCTTAAATCACAGGAATCCTGGACTCACAATCCTTTTACTTAATTTTCCTTTCCTGGCTGGGTGTGGTAAGGAACCGGATGTTGGCAATAATTGGAAACTAATAAGGAATTATAATTGCCTACAAAATCAGGTGACCAGGACACCAGTTGCTTGCCTTCCCTAGACTGATAACATGTGACAATGCATGCTTTTGTTTTAGTGTTTCTTAGAATTTGACCCCCTTCACTAAATGGAGACAGTATGTAGTATAACTGGTAGATCCTAGACATTTTTCTCCTTAAGGATTAATGGGAGGTATTTTGCTATATACTGTTATCATGGTGAGAAGCATGGCAGCATGCAGGTAGACACATTGGAGGAGAATGAGCTGAAAGTTTTTTATAAGGATCCCTAGGCAACACAAAAGGAGAGACTCTGAGTCTGGCTTTGGTTTCTGAAACCACAGCCAACCAACCCCCAGAGACACAGTTCTTCCAGCCAGGCCATACCCACCCCAAAAGAGACACACCTCCTAAACTTTCAACTAGTGGCACTGCCTATGGTGGCCATTCTTCTTAAAACCGCCACAGTGTTTAAGATACAGTCAGGTGAACTTTTCTTTTTTCCCCTGACCTTGGGAACCATATGTACATATATATGACATTTCTTGGGTTTGTTCAAGGTAGAGCTGGACTGGGAACTGGATGTTATCAGAATACACAGTTCAGAGACTGAAGGTCACCACTCCCTTCCCTTTCCAAATTCCACTAAGCAGAGAAGAAAGTAGTGATTTAAGTCAGTTGTACTAACTTAGTTTACAGTGCTTAAAATAAGAAATGGAGTAGATGTGCTTTAGAAATGTTTACCTGACCAAACCAAAAGATTTTGGGGTATAAATATTCCTGACCAAGGTACCTAGGCAAAATGGGACTTTGATGCTTTCTCCTCTGAAAATTAGCAGTACACTCCAGCAGCCTCAAACTATATGTAGGTATAACTGACTAGGACAAACATTCATATGGAAGTGGTTGTCGTTGTGTTGTGTCTTCTGCTTAGCTTAATACAATGCAGGAAAGAGAAGGAAACTATTAGTATGAAGAAGTGTATTTCATGCATATGTCCTCAAATATATAGCTTCTGTTTGATGAGCAATTGGAGTGGCAGATCCAGTACTGGAATACTGGGATTGAATTCTGTATTGTGCAAAAGGGTATTTCTTTCCTTAATCTCTTCAGAGTGGTATCTTGGGATATTTGTATGATATGGATGGTAAGTGAAGAAGGGGGAAAGGTGTGAGGTGTTTACTCTTCAAGCCATAATGTAGGTTTCCTGTGGAAATATTTTAATTTAAAACTTTATTTGTTTCATTTTGCATCCTCAGTTCCCCCTGCCTCCCTTCTGCTGCCCCCTGTCTCCATCCCTTCCTACACTTCATCTCCCCCTTTATCAGTGTTGATCAAGGTATCCCACTATAGGGAATGGGGTAAAAAAATCCAGGTCCTTACCCTGGTATAGGTCCTGGTGCCCCTGTCAGCCCCCAGGCTAACATATCCAGTCACATAAATGTCACCCACAATCAGAATGTCCAGTTTAGTCCCATGCAGGATTCCCAGTGGTCAGTCCACAGTTGGTGAGCTCCTAGTAGCTCAGGTCAGCTGTCTCGGTGGCTTTCCCATCATGTCCTTGACCCCCCCCCATTGTTCATATGATCCCTCCTCCATCTCTTGAACTGAACTCCAGAAGTTGAGCCTATTGATTGGCTTTGAGTCAATAAATTTGCTTCCATCAGTTACTGGTTGTAGGTTCTATGATGACAATTAGAGTAGTCACAAATCTGATGAAACAGGAAGGCCCTTCAGACACCCTCTCCATTATTGCTAGGAATCTTATCTGGGGTTGTCATTGTGGATTCCTAACAATTTCTCTAGCACTAGGTTTCTCACTAATCCCGTAATGGCTACCTCTATCAAGATATCTCTTTCATTGCTCTCCCATTTGTACCTCTTCCAACTTGGTCTTCTTGTTCCCTCATGTTCTTATCCCTTATCCCCTCCCTTCTTTTCCCCTCTTAGTTTACCCAGGAGATCTTAACTCTTTTCCCTTCCTAGGGCCTTCCATGTGTGTCCCTCTTTTTACCTAGCTTCTCTAGGGCTGTGGAGTATAGCCTGATTATCCTCTTCTTTTCACCTAATAGCCACTTATGAGGCAATACATAGAGTGCTTATGTTTCTGAGTTTGGGTTACCTCATTCAGGATGTTTTTTTCTTGATCCACTTATTGGCCTGCAATTTCAAGATGTGTCACTGTTTTTTTACCCTTAGTAATATTCCATTATGTAAATGTACCACATTTTCTTTATCCATTCTTTGGTTGAGGGATTTATTCATTATTCATAGCATCTAGAAAGTCAAGACAGCCCAAATGTTCACTTGATGAATAGAAAAGTAAAATGGAGGTATATCCATAAAATGGAACATTTTAAAACATTAATAAAGCAATGGTGCTACAACATGGATGGAGATGGAATTATTTTGCTAAGTGAAAGAAACATCACAGAAGACTAAGATTAAAGGGCACATTCATAAGAACTTTTTACAGTAGGCAGATGTCAGTGCTTCTCTAGGTCCAATAGAAATGTCTGCTGTTGGATTATTTGTTGATATGACAGTGCTCTGATGTTAGGTGATAATTACATATCTCTGTGAAAGTCTAAAACATGGAATAGTACTGTCTGAATTACTAGGCTTTGTGGGATGAGAATTTGAATAAAGATGTTAAAATGCAAATTCTTACTATTGTACATGTTCAGTTGCGTACATGTTCTCACATACACTTACAGAAAATAAGCCAGTGTGCATCCTGGATTGTCTTTGGAAGAGAAAAATAGCATTAATGGATGAGTAAGTGAATCCAGATAACTGTTTTTTTTCTTTTTTAAAGATATTTTCATGCAATATTATTTTGATCATATTTTCCATCCCCAAACTCCTCCCAGACACTTTCCAACTCCCTACCCACCCAACTTTTCTTTTCTTTCTTTCTTTATTTTCTCTTTTCCTCAAAAGATAGTAAGAAAAAATAAACAAAACCTCCCTCACTTCAAAAGTAAACAAACAACCAGCACCAATGGCAGAGAATACCTGGAGCTCATTTTGAGTTGGAAAGCCCCTCCAGTGTATAGTTGTGTGCCCTGGTTTTTATATGCAGTGACACTTATTTGAAGAAAATAATTTTCCCTTTTCCAGCAGCTATCAATTGCAAATGGCTTCTGTGTTTACTTGTCCCTCTCAGTTCTGGGACTGGACTGAACTGAATCTGGGAAGATATTGTGCATGCTCCCATAGTCTCTGTGAGTCCACAGGTATTGAGAAAGGCTAGTGAGTCTTTGTGAGTCATCCACTGCCTCTGGCTCTTATAGTCTTCCCACCTCTTCTTCCTGGTACATCCCCAAACTTAAGGGATCGGTTGGATGAAATTATTGTATTTAAGGCTAACTGTTCCATCATCTCTCAGTCTTCTGCATATTATACTGTTTGGGTCTCTGTGTTAATTCTTCTCTTCTGCAAGAAGCTTCTCTGCTGAGGGCTGAATGAAACACTAAGCTATGGGTACAGCAGTCTGCCACTAGTTACTCTGTTGCTATGTTCCTTTAGCAGAATAATAGTAGAATTTCCCTGAACTCTGATTCATCTAGTCCTGTGTTCTTGACACTTCAGCACTATCAGATATAGTTTCCATCTCATAGAGTGAATCATATATCCAGTCAAACATTAGGTCACTATTGTACCATTACATCTTGCAGGCAGTTCACTGTTGTAAGCATCAATGTTGTGACTGGGTTACAGTGATGATTGCCTTTCTCCTCTGGTGGCTTGCAGAGTTCCTTCCAGTACCCTGAATGCTAATCAGTAGGCACAAAACTTTTATCTGAAGTTTACTAGAACACTTTATCAATGTTGGTTTCATTTGTTTTTCTTTTTCCTTTTTAATATTTAAATTTGAAGCAAAATTGTTTTACATGTCAATTATGATTTCTCTCCCTTCCCTCCTCCCTTAACATCCACAATACCTATCCCATCCCCTTTCTGCTCCCCAGGGATGGTGAGGCCTTCCATGGGGATTCTTCAAAGTCTGGCATATCATTTGGAGCAGGACCTAGGTCCTCCCCCAAGTGTCTAGGCTGAGAGATTATCCTTCTATGTGGAATGAACTCCCAAATAGCATTCGTATACTAGGGATAAATACTGATCTACTATGAGAGGCCCCAAAGACTGCTCAGTCCTCCCAACTAAAAACAACATTTAGGGGGTCTGGGTCAGTCCTAGCTGGTTTCACAGCTATGAGACTGGAGTCCATAATCTCTCCCTTGTTCAGGTCATCTGTCTCTGTGGGTTTCTGCTGCCTCATCCTGGCACATTTGCTCGTCACTCCTCCCTGTCTGCAACTTGATTCCAAGATCAACTGAAATTCTAAATAATACAAACAAATTATCATATACTTGAAGAATTAGAGGTCATAATTTCATTTAGTGGGCTCTAGAATATCGTATATATTTATTATATTTGTGATGTCTAGTGGGGAAATACTAAACTACTGTGCTGATTAAAAGAATTTTATTTAACCACATACCATGTTGGATGTGAGAACTTTGCTACAAAAACATCTTTTCTTTCCAAATTTGAAAACAGAAGAAATAAATTACTTGTGAGCAATTGTAAGTTTAAGCACATACAGAATGCAAAGATTTTGCTCATTTCCCTGAATGTGGTGTTAATTGGGAAAACTGAGTAGTCTTTGTGACCTGTGGTATGTATCAGTATTTATCCTTAGTATATAAATGGATTTTGGGAATCCATTCCACGTAGAGGGATACTCTCTCAACCTAGACATATGGGGGAGGGTCTGGTCCCTGCTCCAAATAATATGACAGACATTGAAGACTCCCCATGGTAGATCTCAACCCCCGTGGCAGGATGGGAAGGGGATTGTTGAGGGGAACAGTGGAGGACAGGCGGGTGCAGGAAATGGGATTGGTATATAAACCAAGCTTATCTAATTTCAATTAAAAATTATATAATAAAAGAATTCAGATGAATTTTAATGAGATTGGAATTAAAATATTATAAACACCATCTTTTATACTTTCATTTAGGATCAAATTTATATGTAAAATATTCAGTGGTTTGTAGAAATAGTTAAATAGTAGGTTATTTTCCTTTGGGTGACAAAGCCTAGGGTTTGGTTCTTTGCCCCAAAATATTTATGTGTATATATATGCATACCCACACAGTTAGCCTTTGCATTTTAGTTGGGTTTTCATAAATAATAAATTGGATAGTCACTATTCCATACTAGGAGTACATTGATTTAGCTCAAATTTCCCCTCTTTTCTCCCCTTCTTCCTGTCAATCACTAACATGAATTCTGGCACTGAAGCTTTGTGCTTTCTAAAGTAGCATACAGATTAAAACTTATAATAGGTAGGCTTCTTGATCTAGACTTTGCCCTCTGACTCAGTATAATACTATTGAGATTGGACCATGTGGTTTTAATCAATGGACCATTCCTTAGGAGAATTGCATTGTATGGATATATGAATGTTTATTTCTGTCACTCAGAGTCTATCATGAGTTAATCTGCTGTTAAGAAGTCTTTGTGTGGGTAGAAATATGTTTGGGGCTAGCAAGATATTCAGTAGATAAAGGTGGTTGTTTCCAAGCCTGATGACTTGAGTTTGATAACATGGATCCATGTGGTGGTGTGAGAGAACATCTGCCTTGAATTGTTCTCTGACCTCCACAAGTATACACTGGCTTGAATGTGCACAAGCACCCAGGGGCACACACACACACACACACACACACACACACACACACACACACACACACACACACACACACACACAGAAGACATAGAATTGTAAAAGAAAGTTCTTGTATGGATTCATAACTTAATCCTTTGCTGCGTGGAATATAAGTATGTGGCTGACGTTACAGAAACTGCTAGCCTAGTTTTAAAATGTGATTTTCCTTTCACATGATATCAACAGTATATCCTTGTTTCCTTTCCTTACATTCTGGCGAACATTATGTACTATTAGTTTTTATTTTTTGCTGTACTGGGGGACATTTCTGTACATGGCACTATGAATTAATGTTTTTAAATGTATGTATGTGTATGCAGGAAATCCCAAAGACCAGAAGAGAGCATCAGATTCCCTGGAATTGGAGTTTCAGGGGGCTGAGCTGCTTTACATAGATTTCCTCTGGAAGAGCAGCAGACATCCCTAACAAGGGGAGCAATCTTTCCAGCCTCTTCTTTAGAGTTTTCCTGCTGGGCTTACTTTATTATGCATGTTTTCCATTCCTGCTGTGTTGGTTTTTCCAGAAAGAATTTCACTGTGTCCTTTAGCCCTGGCTGTCCTGCATCTCACTCTGTAGAGCATGCTGGCCTCAAACTCAAAGAGATCCACCAGTCTTTGATTACTGAGTGCTGGAATTCAAGGCATCCACCACCTTCACCAGGCTAAAGGAAATTTTTAACTATGAATATTTGAGTTATTTAAGGCATCTTGATGATTTCATTAGAATTTGTGAATTTTAAGCAAAATGTTTATAATTATCCTTTATTATCCTTCCAGTGTCTGGTCTGTGGTTTTCCTCCTGGATTCATAGTACTGGTAGGTAGCTGGTAATTCTTCTCATGTGGGCAGTTAGAGTTTTCTGACACTAATGCCCAGCTTTTCTGACTAATGAAATAGCTGTTTTCCTGCTTCATGAAACTCTGAGTGCTGCCGTCCCCTTTTTATTTGCTGGTTTTGGGTCATGTGCTGTTTTTTTTTCCTCTTTTATTGAGAATAGCTATTTTTCTTCAAACTAAGTGTCCCTACCTCTGCTCCTCATAGGTCCTCCTGTCCTCCAGGTTCACCCCATTCCTGTGTCACTAGAAAACAAACAGGCATCTACAGGATAATGGTAAAATAAAATAAAATAAAAGCTAACACACTGCATTAGAGCAAAACAAAGAGAAAGAAAAGATCCCAAATACAGGCAAAAAGAAATAGATGCAGGGATCCACTGGTTTGCACATTCAGGAATCCTCAAAAAACACTAAACTGGAAACCATAATGTGTATGTAAAGGACCTATAGGGTAAAAAGAGAAAAAATAAACACACTTGAGAATAAAAACAATGCAACAATTTTTTAAATGGGAAAAACATGAGATGCAATTATGAGACAAGGAACCTCAATTTGCTCTTGAATTCATTTTCTTTTGTCCATGTACTGCTGGGCATACAGCCTACACTTATGATTTGTATGTTTCCGCAGTGACTCTCCCTTGTAGAAAAGGAAATTTTCATTTGCAAGTAGATATCAATTGGAGACCTCTTCTGGGATGGGGGGCATATGTACACTTCTCCATTTAGCGCTAGGACCTCATCTGCTGCAGATTTGTGCAGGCCCTGAGCCTACTGCCTCATTATTTGACTTCAGTTGTGTGTCAGCCCTGTTGTATCCAGAAGGCCTTGATTCCATGGTGTCCTCCATCACCTCTGTTTTGTACACTCTTTTCTGCTCCTATTCTGCAGAATTCCCTGAATCCTTAAGGGAGGGATTTGATGAACACATCCCATTTGGGACTGAATGTTTTAAGATCTCTTATCTCTGTACAATATAAGGCTGTGGATCTCTGTGTATCATAGTTAGGGTTTGTCTTGCTGTGAAGAGACACCATGACCAAGGTAACTCTTAGAAAAGAAAGCATTAACTTGGGTGGAGACTCACAGTTCTGAGGCACAGTCCATTATCATCATACTGGGGAACTTGGTTCTGTACAGCAGACATGGTGCTGGCTGCATTTTGATTAGAAGGCAATAGGAAGTAGTATGTGACACTGAAGGAAATTTAAGCAGAAGAGTCCTCAATACCTGCCCCAACAGAGATCCACTTTCATCCACAAAGCCACGCCCCTCATTATTGTCACTCCCTAGAAGCTTATGGGGGCCAGTTACTTCAAACTACCACACTGTATTTGTTTCAATTTGGTGAAGGAGTAAGTATATTCAATGATGGTTTAATGAGGTACCATTCTATAAATACAGCAGAATATCATTGGAATTTATTGTACTTCTACTTTAATTTTGGGGACCAATTGTTTTTGTTTTTACCTTAGGTCCCTGGGATTCCTAATCTCAGTTTCTTGTTCACCTAAACTGTGTCACATATTGGTTCTTTTTCATGGAGTGAGCCTTCAGTCAAATGAGATGTTGGTTGGTTACTCCCACAAACATTGGGCCAACCTTGTACTAGCATGACTTGCAGGCAAGAAATCATTATAAATCCAGGAATTTGTGCCTGGGTCGATGTTTCTTTACCTTTCTCCTGGAACTTCTTTAGTGAAGGGATTTTAAAGTGTTAAATTATTGTTCTAAGAAATATATCAGTGGTATCATAGAAATTTTTATATGGAAGCTTTAATTAGTATTCAATTCAACATATTTTTTAAATACTTCTTGTAGGAGCTATATGTTACACAGTAGTGTATTGTCAAAAACTTTTTTTTTTTTTTAAGAATTGTATGGGGTAGTCCACACTGTGTTGTGATGTCAATATTCTTCATTTATTATATATTTTTCCTATTGTTGCTTCATTCTTTGTAAACTTCGTATGATGGGGAGGAACCCTTGCTAGGTTTATTTGATTCTCCATGGAAATATGATTGTCTTTAAAATATACTTCTGGCTTGATCTTCAATATAAGGAAACATATTTAATAACCTGCATAAAGAAGACATTCAGAATTGTCTGAGATGTTATCTTAGATTCAGGATAGTAAACATTATCCCTAATTTCCTTAATCTCCATGGAAGGAATCAGGGTCAGCATTGCCCCAAAGTACACATAAGCAACCTACTTACTGATTAAGATATCTACAGCCTTTGGCTGTCCATGGAAATATAGTAGAAAGTCAGTCACCAATTGCAAAAAGCCTTTTCAAAGCTCCTTGGGGCTTTGAAGGATGTCTTTTTCTGAGGAGCCCTTGATCCTAGGATGCCAATGCCATGAGTCCACAATGTCTGGAACAACTTTAGCCTCCTCACTTCCCTCTAGAGCTGTGTGAGGAGGAAAGGCAATCAATCCTAGAATCAGCCAGGTTGGGCCATAGGCTAGACAAAACCAGGGGCTATTCACACAGAGGAAGCCAAACTCAAAAGATCCTACCCCAACAAAAGCTATGGTTGCAGGGTTACAATGCAAAGGTGGCTCACTGACCTGTGAGAGTTAATTTGCCCATTGCAGCAGCTCTGTCTGCAGGAGGCTGTCTTCCTGATCTGTAATCTGTTCCAGCTCATATTCGAGATTTTCTGACCTAGAGGTTGAAGGCAGTTAGGGAACAGTCCTGGTGGGTACCTGCTATGTTGGCTATTGAGTCTGAAGCTGCTGTATTCACCTGGACAGTGCATCAAGACTAGTCTTTCAGCTGTGGTCATTCTCTGCATCCTGCAAAGGATAAGGGTCAGACCTTGGCAAAAGGAAGAGAACATGCTGGGTAGGGAGAGCATACTCCTTTAATCCCAGAATGTGGAAAGCAGAGACAGGTGGATCTCTGTGAGTTTCAGGGCAGCCTGATCTAAAGAGTGAGTTCCAGGACAGGGTGCTCCAAATCTACAAAGAATAAGAGGGTGAAGGAGGACAATGAGAAGAAGGAGTAGGAGGTGAAAGAAACAGACACTGAGAACTGCTCACTTGGCATTAGCACTGGGCTCTCTTCCTTAAATCCTAATTATGATATCACATGACACCCACAAATCACATGGCCACAGACTTCTAACCTCTTCAGTGAAATCTCTGTGATATTCACTAATAGCTCCCTCGATTGCAGGCCTCCTAACATGATGACATTTAGGTGTGTGATGTGTGATTGACCCATATCTCTCAATGGACAGAAGCTTCCATTGAGAGTTGGCAAGGAGAGTTGGCTTGCCAATCATCCAGTATCTTACAAGGGACTCTCCAGAGAAACTTGTGAATGATCACAGAAATGAACAACTGGGTGGTATGTGTATGTGGTAGGAGTCTGGATGGTTGGGTAATGGTTACATGGGTGTCTCTATGTTTATGCTTCACATGTGGGCAGTCTGCCCCTTCTGCCTCAGCCTACCAGATGCTGCTAAGCACAGGGCTCAAAGATCTTCTCATGGATCTACTTAATGAGCCTCTTCACCTCCTTACAGGACTCTTGTAGTTCAATCTGCTCCTTTGTTAGCCATCTCTTCTTCAGTTTTGACATGTGCACATTTTTCTTCACCTGAATCCATTCTCTTAGGACCTGGCCATGGTAGTAACTGAACCAACAACAAAAATTGGTGAGATCCATGCATTCTCCTTGTGATGTCCCTTCCTCCAAATACCACCAGTGCTGCAAAGCCATGCTTCCTTAGACAGCCCAGGAATGGAACTCTCAGTATGCAAGCCAGCATCACTCAGAGGAAGGGCAAATCCAGAGAATAATCAAATTGCATAAACCAGACACTCTTCAACTTTCAGAAAAATTCAAACTACTTCTGAAAACCCTGTTACCAAAAGAGATCCTGTGCCTCTGTGAACAGGGTGCAGTCTCCACCTGTGATATCTTTTCATGGTATGAGGAAAGCATCTGCAGCTAGAGGGCAAACATTATCTGAAGGAGGACAGAAGTCCCAACCAGAATAAGTCATATCTAAGTGACTTATGGAAAACAGCTCTGTTAATCCCCTGTCAGGCCTAAGAATCCCTGGGCTGCCAGACATCCACGTCATGGTGCAAGCCACTTTTCTATCCAAGCACTCCTGACATTGGCTGGACAATGATAATAACCTCTGTGTTTTTTCACAATTAGGAAAACTGAGTACAGAAGGCACAAGTCGAAGGGACACAAGGCAGGATGCTTGCTAATGGGCAGTAAGGCTAGAATCAGAGCCTTCTCTTTGGTTCATATCAAAGAACAGCAGGATCAGTTCCTCCCAAGGGAAATTAGGCACTTACCTGAAGGATTCAGTCTCCTCAATCAGCAGCTTGCATTTGTACAAGGCATCACTCATCCCCATGGGCAATTTCTGAAGGTCAGACATCACCTGATTGTGCTCCATATTGAGCATCTGAAACTCAAAAGTTAGCCTGTGTCAGGGTGTGACCCTATAAGAAAAGATTGCTATGAGCACAGGCAGCATTGATCACATGTGTCATAGATAATCTCAGCCCAATGGATGCCATAGCCAGGCACTTATTTGCCTGGAATTCCTGATGCTTATTCAACTTCCTGTCCTGTAACCAGGCCAGAAGTGTCAGGAAATCTAAAATGGAGGAGACAGGACTACATGAGTTCCCTCTGGGGTCCTAGAGTTATAGATTAACTCAAAAGAATTTCCCAGGAGTCCATGTCACATATCTAGACCAAACAGAAACCTATGATGATATTTCTCCTATCTTCTGAACAAAGATTCCAATTCTTATATGCGTATTGCTACACGGAGGACCCCAGGTCACAGTCAGCATTTCAAGGGAGGGGTCCCAAATTCAGAATGGCTTTATAAACTCCACAGGGTTTTCCAGTGTCCCCCCAAGGTTAGCACAGTGTCCAGGAGGTGTGCAGCTCAATGTGGCCATTCAAGGCATCAGAGTTGACATCACCTGGAAATTGTGAGAATGTAAATTCTTCAGGCTCTGACACAGACCCCAGACTCACAGGATCATACATACACACATAAACACACACACACACACACACACACACACACACACACACACACACCATGCAATCAGAATACCCCAGAAATGCAAAGAAATGACTTTGACTCAGTGTATAAGGAAGAAGACCAAAGAGAAACAGTGGATAGCTAGAGGACTTCCATCTATTCACTGTGCATGAATGGGACCAGGCGCCTCCAGGTACTGCCAGGAGCTTTCAGCACACATTCAACTCCTGGTCAATCACAAAGACTCACCACCTAGCCTCCACCATAGGCCAACACCTGTCAAGACCTCTTTAAGTACATGTTGAGAGCTCACACTCTTGTCCCTATGTCCAGAAAGTGATTCAGGCCAAAGGATCTGCATTTCATGTGGAAGAAGCAGAACAGCCTGTGTTCCCATCTCACTCTCATGCAGGCTTCAAGGGTTGCATCTCAAATGCATTCAGGAAAATCAATTTAGGCATCAAGTCACCCCAGAATTTCAGCCTCCTTTTCCTCAGGAAAAGGTGTCAAGATCGTCAGCAGAGCACTGGGAATGATGACTACCTGTTGTTCAAATCCTTGTTTGTGTAATTGGCCAGGATATCACACAGCTCATTTCTTGTACACATCATATGATGTAACTGAATGGTGAGTTTGTCCACCTTTTTCATCTGTTGCTCCTGTTCAGTGAAGGTGGAGAGTTGGAATAATGCCTCCTCAGCAGTCCTGCAGATAGATGAAGACAAATGAATTCTTTGTATTATTGAATGACATAAGACCAGGACCGTCCATGCTGAGTCCCAAGAATAAGACCAAGGAAGAGAAAACGCTAATGATGGTGAAGCTTCCAATCATCAATGCAGCTATCATTGAGCTCTGTATCTGTTCTCAAGCACTGTGGATAATCATGAGCATCACTCCCGATTGTAGTCCACCTGGCCTAGGAAGTCCTAAGTGTTGTTCTTTTGCTGAAGCTATTGCCTATGAAACACAAACATGAGACTCAGCACCCACATAGAGTTTATTGATAGACAGGATAGAAAAGGAGGTAGATGGTGGCCAAGCAAAAGCAGGGGAGAAAGAGCAAGAGAGAGAGAGAACAGCAAGAGAGAGGCATGCTTGGCATGCTAGTTCTAAAAGGGAAGCTTGCATATGCTTTACTGAGTCCCTTGGCAGCCAGGTAAAGCTTGAGCAGCCAGGTAAGTCATGACTAGAGTAGATAAGACATGCTCATGAGCATTCTGCCCATCATCAAGGGTGTGGGTTCAGCTGACTGCTGGTTCCCAAAATTCCCTCCTCTTATTGTTATTAAAAAGATGAGGGTTGGGTGTGACAGGTTAGGGAATAAGGACATTGAGTTCTCAAGACTGCTTCCTGCTGACTTGGGGTGGTGATCTGGTGATCTTCTTTGGGGGAACAAGAAAGCTGAGGGAGGGGGTGCTGCCAAGTCCTGGTAGCTGGTTCTTTCATCGAAGATATGACTATATGGAACTCTGGCATCTTTTTGAGACCTGACAAGTTGTTAGAAGAACAGAAGGCAAGGATAAGTTTAGAAAACAGTTTTTTTTTCTAGGTCCGGGGTATTGAGGGAAGAATTGTAAGATGAAGGAGGGGTTCCCCAGGTGAGGGAAGGGTGTCCTGGGACCAGGGAAAGGTTGAGTATTCATTTGGAGTGAACCTGACCTGTTTGGATGGGAACAATTCGGCTCCCCGGAACTTACAAGAATCCTTTGATTTTGTGAAAACATATATATATTATGACACTAGCAGCATACTCATGTTCGAAATGATTTGGCTTAAATAATTAAGACATACAACTGGCATATTTTTAGCACAATGAAAAGCCCCTTAATTGTGAGTTTATAGTTACAGTTATGATCGTATTATGGCATAGTATGGTGTTTAGTATTGACAGAATTGTTTGGCAGCTCATTAAAACTTTATGATTAATGTTAAGACTATAAACAGTAACAACCTTAAAATACTTGTTTGTGAAATCTGTTTTGTAATAGTTGGAGCCTTAGCGGCTGCTTTAAGCTAACAAACCTACCAGTCATCAAAAGCAACAGAGTTTTTGAGAAGTAACAGAGACTTACTAGCTGGCAGCATGGACAGCCATCCCCAGGTCCTCCACAGTTGTTGAGGTTAAAGGCTTTGAGGTCATCTGCCTTGGGCTGATGGCAGGAGACCTGTGGATTAGGAGCTTTTGGAAGACTTACCTACTGTTGGCCCAAGCAACGTGGAGAAAATCGATTCCACTGCCCTCTTGTCCATGGTCCGTAGAGTCCTTTGCAGCATTTGAGATGAAAGGCAGGATTTCTTAGTGGCTAGTGTTGCCACTTTTGTGGGTGGAGTTACTTTAGTGTCCACCAGTCTTCTTGGAGGAATTGGGTGGTACCAGCAGCTGGCCTGTATCTCTGTTATAAGAGATTTTTAATGAAACAATTTAATTGCCAAATTCTCTAGATCTCTGAGCATTTGAGGGCTGTCTGACTGTTTAGTATACCTTAGTATACAAAATTTGTCTTTAGTTTCTTGCCTTAAACATATAGGTGGCTAGGTAAGGCTTTATCTATGTAATTAATTAATCTGTCTGGAAAACTTGATCCAAGCTGAGAGGCTGTGGAGGGATATTTTACTCAGAGCCCTCCAGCCTGACTGTAACTGGTTTTAACATAGTAGGTTAGACTTACACCTGTAAAGGACAAAGAGGTAGCAAAAAAACTCCCTTTAATAAAACCTTAATCTTTATAAACAGCTTACAGGAAGGACTGGGTGGCATAAATATTTTGTTAGTTTGAAAAAAGACCTTTATAACTTTAAATGTTTACCATCATTTCAAGACACATAACAATTTAGAAATATTTGAGACTTAATACAGTTGAATTTAAGTTGTATAGAGTTAGCTTACATTTACATATAAAATTAAATTTAAATCATATATTAAACAGGCCTGGGTTAAAAATGAGAAGAAGCAGAGTGTGAAGCTATGTGTAACAGAGTCAGTGAAAAAAAAAAAAAAAAAGAAGAAATTAAAGACAAAGAATAAAAGGCATAAGGTAAATGAATTACAGGTTCTGTAGTTGGCAGAAGCTGGCTAGACTGTCCCTCTGCCTAGGCAGCTAGTGTAGCAAAGGGAAGGACCATGGGAGTGGGGGGGGGTGAGGCTAGGAAACATACATGGCAAGATGGCGGCTGCTATAAACACATTCCCAACAGCTGTCAGAAGTCATAAAGTTTTGAGATATAATTTTGTTGGCATTTTTCTCTCCACGAGTGAGGCAGAAGGATTCGTGAAACTAACAAGACACCAGAGTTCAAGGGGTACAAAAAGACCACTGTAGGTCTGAGAAATGTATGTACCAATCTAAGGGCAGTGCTAGGATATAAATCCCGAGAGACCCTCTGTGGGTCTGAGAAAGGAATGCACCATTCAACATTAGCTGAGCTAGGGCATGAAACCTGAAAACCCCATTCGGGGGAAAAATGAAAAACTCTCAGGGTATCTTGAGTAGATGCTGCCTCAGCCCAGCCCACTGTGAGCCACTGGCATCTGCACAGAGAAAAAATAAGTAGAACAGCAGAGAGGACAAATGAGAGTGAGACATTTGAACAGGAGTATAAGATGCCTAACGGAACAGAATGCTTTTAGGTGGAGGGAGGTTCCTGCCCTGAAACAGTCTGCAGCTGTAGCAGGCAGGAGAGTTTTAGCTTGGTGGGAACAATGTAGAAACAAGTCTAGGGAAAGAGATTGTTTAGCAGAGAGGTAGAAAAAATTCCTTCCATCTACCAGTTCACTCGCAGTAATTCTGCCAATTTGAATTATTATCTAGGGGATATCTAGACCATTTTTCAGTACATTGGTAAATAAGTCTGGGTGCTTTACCAAGTGGCATTAAGTGAAAGAGTTTTAAATTTTAAATTAAGCATCCCTGTGGAGTGGTAGGGGTATTTCCTTGATTGTCTTATTCCCCATGGGTGAAGTGAGAACTGACCAATCAGTCTTGTAACTCATCAGCACAAGAATGTGGCCACATGATAAGTGAGAATGGCAGATAATGGCAGGGCATTTTTTGAAGCTTGTAAGCCCAAAAATGTTGCCAGGGCCAACAGAGGCCCGAAGACTCAGCAGAAACAGATATACCATCCAGGGAAGGCAGTATGTCATCCACCCATTCACCCATGAGGAATTTACCCGACCCTAAAGAAACGGGTTAAAAAAAAAAAAAAAATATGTTACCTTATGTAATTGAAGCTGGTATGGGATGGTATTTCCAGTGAATGGGTGGATGGAAGTGGACTGCTGGTTCGGAATCAGGGTCTCCCAGTGTCTCTGGCTGAATGCCTGCAAGCACATGGCCATTAGTACTCAAGGAGAGCCTGACTGGGTTTTAGCACCAATGTTGTTCTTTTGCTGTAGCTATTGCCTGTGAAATACAAACATGATACTCAGCACCCACATGGAGTTTATTGATAGAGGGAGAAAAAAAAAAGGGGGGTTGCTGGTGGCTAACCAAAAGCAGGAGAAAGAGAGAGAAAAAGAGAAAGGGGGGACAGAGCCATGGAGAGACAGAGCAAGAGAGAAAGACCTAGAACAAGAGAGAGAGAGAGAGCGAGAGAGAGAGAGAGAGAGAGAGAGATAGAGAGTAAGACAAGCGAGAGGTTCACTTGGCACACCTGGTTTAAAAGGGAAACTTGAGCATGTGTAATTGAGTCCCCTGGAAACCAGGTAAAGCTTGAGCAGCCAGGTAAGTCATGGCATACAGTAGATAAGACATAGCCATGAGCATCCCGCCCATCACCAGGGGACAGGGTCAGCAGACTGCTGGTTCCCAACATTAAGCTCTCCCAGCCATATAGAAATGGAGGACAGTGTCTGCTCATATCTGATGTGATGCATGTAAGTCCTGCTTAGCAGCATGAAGTCCTGAACATGTTTGTCAAGGACAAAACATCTGAATCTCTGAGACATTGAAGAATGGCCAGAGGGTTTGCCTCCTTTCCTATTGGCATCATATTACCATGGAAACTGTAGGAATCCAGTGAGGATGAAGTGCATCAATTCTCTATCCAGAGAGGGACATCTCATTGGTCAATATGTTGTTTCTCCTACACTTTTTTTTGCCACTCAGAATAAAATGAAAGAGCTCACAGCAATCCAGGGGCAGACTATACAATTCATAGCTTTCTGAAACTAAACATCAGAAACTCTCGACTCTAGGTGTTCTCTTTAGAAACCCAGAGAAGCA
Source organism: Phodopus roborovskii (assembly GCF_943737965.1). Classification (NCBI taxonomy): domain Eukaryota; kingdom Metazoa; phylum Chordata; class Mammalia; order Rodentia; family Cricetidae; genus Phodopus; species Phodopus roborovskii. The sequence goes on along the minus strand of NW_026125658.1, from coordinate 69,924 downwards.
GGATAGGTGTATTGCTTCCCAAAGCTCCCAGAGGCTGAACTCCACCAACAGAAGGTAAGCTCAATATACACACCTCCAAAAGCTCCCGTGCCTATCCAGAAGTCACTTACCTTCCCCTGAGCCATTTATTTCTCCAAGTTTTATCCAGAGACTGATGGTGAGCCTCCTTCTGCCTCTCTCCGATCTTTCCATGTTCTCTATTGTCTCTCCCTATCAGCCTTCTCAGCCTTGACAGCTTGTCTATGGGCACAGCAAGAACAAACCACAGGCATTTGGTGTTGCCACAACACCTGCGACATCACAGACAATACCAAGGGTTGCATTAGAATGTCTAGCAAAGGATTTATTATGATCACCTCCAGAAGCTGTAACTTACCTACAAACTAGCTCCTCTGCAATATACTGGAAGTCACACTTCTTTTCCCAGAATTTTCCCAGAAACATAAGGGAAGACCTTCAGCACCCCCCCTTACAAGGCCTGAGATCTCTGTCTGCCCTATTAAACCAATTTCAATACTTCATGTATAGGAAGTTGAAGACTGTACTCCAAACACACTACAGGAAATTACCCATCACTTCTTTAGGTCTCTAATCAATAATGTGAAAAAGAAAGGTTGATAGGGAATTAGGTCAGGACAATGGGGAAAAATGCTCAGTCCCCTCATGTGAACAAGCATATTGTGGAGAATCCACAAGGCCGTTACCATATATGAGTGTGGTGGGAGATTATGGGTGTCCTCTCAGAACAAAGAAAAGTCTGATAGTTAATTATGAAAATGTCCCAAATCCTCAGCATAACACATCCCAGCCATAATAATGGTAGCAAATGTGTGATCAACTAGTGACATGTCAGACTGGACATGCTAAAGACTGGGGCTCACCAGGTGGGCTCTCAGATACAGGTAAACGCTCTCAGGAAGAGTAATGGTCCATTCTTGCAGTCAAGATTGAGGAAACATAAAAGACTAGGGAGAGAACAGACACAGATATGTAACGGCATTTTTTTTTTTTTTTGAAAATTAATTGAGTCTCAGGAATGGGAAGAGTATGAAGTGTGTCACTGGTATGGGGCTTCACTTATAACTATAAAAGCCAGATTCATTGACAATGCACATGTCATTATGTAAAGTGCCATATCTAGCTGAAATAACATTACCCGTTGGTGCATGAGAAAATCAGACAAATGGCACGACAGGGCAGATCATTAGATCATTAAGGGTCTATGACATAGAGCTTTCACAGAGCCCTACTTCACACTCTTGAATTTAGACAGTCCTGAATCAAAGAGGTAGCACTCTTGTCAGCCTGGATAGCAAGTTCTCCATAAATCTGTACTGTGACTTCGGAAGGGTTATTTACCTAGACCCAGAAAAAATGAGGGCTGTAGGGCACACAATGTCCTTTATAAGGTTATATCACACTGACAGGCCATGCTAGACAAGTTTAGGTTTCTCAGTAATACCTAAGTCTAGACAGTAATACCTAAGTCAAGGGACAGTGCCTTCTCTACACATTGATTCATCTCCACCAGGGTGGACACACCATAGCTTTCCAGGAAGTGCCTGAGAGGTGAGACTTTGTCCAAGAATGTTCTGCCAAGAGCAGACTTGAGTCTCTCCTTTGTGAAAGTCTCCCACCTTGCAGGTTTCTCTGTCTCCATACAAAAGAGGGACAGGCTCATTCACTGCTTAAGAGGATATACCTTAACTTCAGAGCCCTCAATCATGTGCTTTGAGAAAACAGGATAAAATTGCTACTATCACAATCACTCAGGTGGTATATGAATGTCAAAGTCATTTGCTTGATGTTTCAGACTCAAATGTTAATGGGAAAGCCATTGCAGGGGCAGAACATAGTTACCAGTTTCTCATAGTTCATGAAGGACACCCAGAGGTGGCAGGAAGGGAATATTGTCTGCCCAGGTCCACTGGCTCTAACAGCAATCAGGCTGATCTGTGTGCCATCAAAACTTTGGAACTCTGAATCATTTGTTGTCACTGGAAGACAGCAGGACCTGGTGGCTCCTGCCTTGCTAGTGCCTCTTGTGTACTGAGAACATAAGGCTTATCCAGGGCATTCTGTTTTCCCAACTGTTAATGGTATACACCCTAAAGGACTGCACTGGGGGTGAAGTGCAGTGATGGTACTGAAATCTCATTAGTTCCTGTTGAAAGACCCCAAGAGTTTGGAGCCTGTTAGTGGGAGGCCTTAGCCCAAGAGACCAGACCAGACCGCCATATTCAAGTGCAAGAGGCGGTTTAATGTTTACACACAGGTACCTGTGGACGCTTCAGTCTTTTGGGAGACTGAGAGAGCGTGAGTGGTGAAAGCATATGCAGTTTATATAGGGTTAGGGTGGCAAGAAGCAGGCTTAAAGAAGCAGAAGCATGGTTACAGGGATTTCATTGTTTCATCTAAATGTAGCGATTGTAGTTAACCAAGGACAGTTGGTTATTCAGGTTGGGCATAAAGAATACAAAGAATTCAGTTATGACTATCTCAGTGTCCCGGATACGGTCCTGCTGACCTTGCTTTGGTCCAAGAAGCAGACCACAGATATCTTGTTGGTGTCGGATGAGAGCAGCACCTGGTTCCCTCCTGTGCTTTTCCCATAACTTGACCTTGGCAAATTGGCAAGAGCAGTTCAAACAGGTAATAGCCATAGTGGGGGTCTTTCATTCCCCTTTTTTATTAAAATAAATAAAACCTTTTATTCATTATTGTTCAATTTCTAATTGTTCTAATCTCTGATATTATGGGGTCAAAACTAAGGCTTGAATTACTGACAAGCGTTCCTTCATGAACTGTATTAGTCTTTTCAGAATGCAGGGACCAAAGGTGAGAATCAAAAGGAATATAATTAGTGGTCCCATGATGGTGTATATCAGGGTTGTGAACCAAGGGGAGTGATTAAAAAGCTTTTCAAACCATCCTTGTTGGGCCTCAAATTATTTTTGTCTCTTTTCCAACCGATTCCCTAATTCGTCTAGGGTCTCAGTCACAAGTCTGGTTTTGTCCATATCAAAACTACATTCCTCTTTGAGGGTGGCACATATGCCCACTTCCATTAAAAATAGGAGGTCGAGTCCCCTCCGGTTCTAGAGAACTACCTCAGATGAAGAGATTAGGGAGTCTTTAAGATCTCTAATGGATCTTTTTAATGGCTTCCGGTCTGCAGTCATAGCAGTATGAAGAAACTCATATTGGCTGAATCGACTCAAGGCTGCTGCTCCTGTGCCTATTCATGCTGTTATTCCAGGCCCTAGAAGAAGGGCCAGGGTTATACTTACAGGCTCTTTTCTGTACCTATGTTTGTTTTCAAAGAATTCATGAACACTTTCAGAAGTATGATAGATAATACGAGGGTATAATGCTACCACAACACAATAATCAGAAGCCTTATTCAGGATTTGTGATGAAATGCAAAGATCGGTCTAGTGCTACATGCCCAGTAGGTTCCATTGGGAGCTGAAAGAAAATAATTGCCGGGGGTAATTGATGAGAGATGCTATTATGTATATATGTTTCTCATACTGGTTAATGAATAAAGCACTGTTGGTCAATAGGAAAAGAAAACAGGAGGGACTAGGAGATATGGCAGAAAGAGGAAGTAGTAAGGAGGGGTCAAGATGGAGAATCAGGAGAAGGCAGAGCTGCCAGCCACCTCTCGCTGATAAGACCACATGGAAATACATAGAAATGGGTTAATACTTAAGACAGAGCTAACCAATAAGAAACAAGTAAATGGCCAACAGAATTATATCAAATACAGAGTCTTTGTGTGTTAATTGGGGCTGGCACAGCGGCAGAACAAGACCAGTGGCGGGCTGTAAAACCCTACTCCTTACAGGTAATTGGCAGTGACTGATTACAGAGTTCCTGGTGGCTCTTGGGTATGGTGCCTAGGCAGAGCCCCTGGCCTGTGACTTCAGGGAGAGTCAAACTATGACCTGGTGAATCCAAGCATTGCTGAGGAGGACTGGTATGGTTTTAAAAGTTTTCATAATAGCTATAGCTTTATAATGGGGGGGGGGTGGCTCAGAAGGAGACAGAGCCAAGTGTCTTTGGCCTGGTCAGGGTGCATAGTGTTGAGGGCCATGTAAGCCCCTTTAATTAATCTTAAGAGTCTATTCCCGGTACCTGGGATTGGGAATAAGTGGGTGATATTAGAGGGAGTTGACTGTGGCCTGGAGGGAAGATTTTGGTCTGTAAGCATGGAGTTTGGCCCTATGGCTTGAGGGGCAGGATCCCTAATTTCCAAGCGAATTTTAAAGAAAAATCCTTTGTCCAGGCCTGGCAGATACCATCTTAGCCCCCAAGTCTTGCCCTGGATCCAAACCGCATAGTCCTTTTTCCCATGGATGGTGAAGTCAATTTTTAAAGGGAGACAATGGGCTGACTCACAGACCCAAGCCCCCCCCCCATTGGTGGGAGGGTGGCAGCTTTGCCTGCTCAAGGGGGGGCTAGTGTAATTTCGGTGCACTGTTATTAGATCCCAGGATAGGCTGGGCTTCCAATATGCACTCCCGGTTGCCTCACATCCCCAATTTTTGCAAAAGTATTCCTGATGTCCCCCACACCCCGACCCCCTGGATTGATTCCACTGAGGACTGATACAGAAGTCTGATTGGGCTAGAAAACATCAGGTCTTGGGAGTGCTACAACCTATCCATCCGTCTTATGTTCTAGGCATGTCCTTTTCAAGGGAGTCTGCACCATAAGTGCGGATGTCAAAGTGTTCAGTCCAGCAGCTAGTTGGCAACAATCAGGGGTGAGACTAGGCCACCAGGTGCCAGGTAGATAAAGGCCAGAGGTTGACCAGACAACCTTGCATGTTTGGGAAATTACTTGCCAGGTCAAGAGCATGGCGGGGGTGGGGGCATGGGGAGATCCTGCTTCAGAAGCATTCAAGCCTATGTACAAAAGCATGCTTGCTAATGTTGGGAACATAAAAGTCTTATCTTTAAGGGGTTTTGAGAGCGTTGAACTTTCCATGTTGGTTCGTATGGGGCCTGGTCCTGGGTCAGATGTTCTGGTTTTGCAGCCTTCACGAGGGACTCATGGATCCAGGCAACAATCGCGCCTACTTTCAGGGTGGTGGGAGTTGTCAGGAGCACAGTGTAGGGGCCCTTCCAGTGGGGCTCTAAATTCTTAGTCTGATGCCTATGAACCCAGAGAGAATCACCAATCTGGAAAGAGTGGGGCTGACAAGGGGTTCTTTGTTCCTCCTGGTATGCGGCCGCCAGAGGTTTCCAGACCTCTTCTTGAACCATCTGTAAGGCTCTTGGATGCATCTCCATGGAGGGAGTGTTTGCAAAATCAGAAACGTCAGCATCAAAGAATGATACAGCTGGCGGTGGAATGCCATATAGGATTTCAAAGGGAGTTAGGCCATGAGGGCCTGGAATGTTTCTGGCCCGATAGAGGGAAAGAGGTAGGAGTTCTACCCAGTCCTTAGAGCCAGTTCCAAGCGTTAATTTGGATAAAGCCTCCTTAATGGTTCTATTCATTCTTTCTACCTGTCCTGAACTCTGGGGTCTATAAGCACAATGCAATTTCCAATTTATCCCCAGTAACCTGGCCACCAACTGACTTACCTGGGAGACAAAGGCAGGCCCATTGTTGGATCCTATTACCTGTGGTATCCCATATCTGGGAAAGATTTCTTCCAAGAGTTTCTTGGTAACCATTTTTACAGTCTCATGTTTGATAAGAAATGCTTCCACCCATCCTGAAAAGGTGTGTATAAAAACTAGTAAATATTTATAACCATACATTCCAGGTTTGACTTCAGTAAAGTCTATTTCCCAATGGACACCAGGCCTATGGCCATGAAGCCGGGTCCCAGGATCCAGTTTGGTTTTTCCTTGTTTGATCTGGGCACAGGCCAGACAGTTGGCAGTTACTTGTTCCAGTAATAAATTCCGATTGGGAAGGTAAGTTCCAATTTCTTGCCTATCTAGCAAAGTTTTCATCTTTTTGGCGCTCAGATGAGTCAGTTTATGGAGGTGGTCTATTAATATTTTTGCCACTTTTATAGGCAGCATAGTCTTTCCTTGGTAGACCCAGCACTGCCGATTGGGGTCATAATCTGCACCTAGTTTCTGAACAATGTCCAAATCCGTTTCATCATAGTCCCAATCTGGAGTCTTAGCTGTCTCCTTTTCAGTCAATATGGTTATAGTCAATAGTTGGGGGCCTAAGGCTGCTTGTTTGGCTGCTTCATCAGCCAGGCAATTTCCCTTTGCTTCCAGGCTTTCCCCGTTTTGATGTCCAGGGCAATGCATTGTACTCAATTTCTTAGGAAGGAACAGGGCCTTTAATAATGCCAAGATTTCATTTTTATTTTTAATTTCTTTGCCTTCTGATGTTAAAAGGCCCCTTCTCCGATAAATTTCTCCATGGACATGGACAGTGGCAAAGGCATACCGGCTATCAGTGTATACATTAAGCTTATTACCTGCTGCCATCTGGAGAGCCTGAGTCAGAGCAATGAGTTCAGCTCCCTGAGCAGAGGTACCTCTGGGGAGCTCAGTGGCCCATATGACCTTTGTGGCATTTGTCACTGCAGCCCCTGCCCGCCTCTCACCATTTAGCAAGTAGCTGCTTCTACTTCAAGGGCTGATCGGTCAGATCAGGCCGTGTTCCATGCATCTCTGCAAGGATCTGCTGACAGTCATAGGATACTGGTCCCTCTGGCAGGGTAACAAGGTGGCTGGGTTCAGGGTTACTATTGGCCCGAACTGGACCCTGTCTACATCCAGGAGCAGGGATTGATAGTGAGTTAGACGGGCGTTAGATAGCCATCTATCTGGTGGCTGACAGATGAGGAACTCAACTGCATGTGGCACCAGTATGGTATTTGGCTATCCCAGAGTCAATTTGGTGGTGTCATTGATTAGGACTGCAATTGCTGCCACCATTCGGAGATATGGAGGCCATCCTGATGCAACTGGGTCTAATTTCTTGGACAAGTAGGCAATGGGCCGTCCCCAGGGTCCTAACCTTTGGGTTAAGACTCCTTTTGTATAGCCCTGTTTTTCATCAACAAAGAGTTCAAAAGGCTTGGTGATATCTGGCAAGCCCAGGGCTGGTGAGGACAGCAGGGCCCACTTGATAGCATCAAAAGCCTGCTGTTGTTCCTCAGGCCATTTAAAAGGTATGTCTTGCTTGGTTAGCGGGTAAAGGGTGGCCACCATTTCTGTGAACCCCAGAATCCAGAGTCTACAGAAGCCTGCAGTCCCCAAAATTCCCTAAGCTAATGTTGGTTTTTGGGGATGGGTATGTGAGATATGGTTTCTTTGCAGGCAGGAGTCAACCATCTTTGCCCATCCATTAGCTTGTATCCCAAATAGGTGACTTCCTGTCTACATATTTGAGCCTTTTGGCAGAGGCTTGATACCCTAGGTCCCCAGTGTTCATAATAGGGACCTGGTGCCTGTTTTGCAGTCCTGTTCAATGGTGGCTGCAAGGAGGAGGTCGTCCATGTATTGCAGCAGAGATGGATGCCTGATCCGGAATTCTGCCAGGTCTTGGAGAAGGGCCTCGTCAAAGAGAGTGGGGCTATTCTTGAATCCCTGGGGTAGGCGTGTCCAAGTCAAATGCCCTCAAATGCCCAGTTCTGGATCCTTCCATTCAAAAGCAAATAAAGACTGACTCTGAGGGCTCAGCCTCAGACAAAAGAAAGCATACTTTAGGTCCAGAACAGTGTACCAGGGATGAGTAGGAGCCAGGGTGCTTAGTAGGATATAGGGATTTGACACCGTGGGGTGAATGTCCTCTACTCACTTATTGACTTCCCTAATATCTTGGACTGGCCTGTAATCCCCAGTTCCTGGCTTCTTTACAGGCAGAAGTGAGGTATTCCATGGGATCGGCAGGGGATCACGATCCCTTGGTCTAATGGTCTCTTAATGTGGGGCTTCATTCCTTGATATGCCTGATTTGACATGGGATACTGTTTAATTGAGATGGGGGTGGCTGTTGCTTTCAGGAGTATTACTAGGGGTGACTGTTGTATGGCCAGCCCCATGCCCTCTGTTTCTTCACAGGCCAGGAGGTATTGTTTTAAGCATAAGTCCATTCCTTCCTGCTGCTCAGGAGGCTTTTCAAAAAGTCTATATTCATTTTCCAATTGTAAAGTCAATATTTGAAATAGAGCCCCTTGTGGGCCGAAGACTTTAGCTCCTGATCCTTCAAAATGGATCTGGGCTTTTAATTTAGTCAGTAGATCTCGACCCAGTAATGCAAATGGACAGTCCTGTACATGCAAAAAGGAATGAGACTTTACCTGATGCGAGATGAACTTTTCTCTTTTTGGTCCATCGGTATTGTTTTCCTCTGGTGACTCCTTGTACCCAAGGTGTTTTGGTACTCAGTGGCCCATTGCTTTCAGTGAGAACTGAATGTTGGGCTCCAGTGTCCACCAGGAAGATGACTGGTTGCCCCCTCTGACTCTTAAGGTTAGCCTGGGCTCGGCGGGGGTGGGGTGGGGGGGTAGGCTCCTGGCCATGACCGCCCTAGTCTTCATCTAGGGCTAGAAGCTGAGTTGGTCTTTGGGGTCCATCCCCACACCTCTGATTTTTAGGTCTCTTGGGGCAATTTTTGACCCAATGGCCTTTTTCTTTGCTTCAGTCTTTCGGGAGACTGAGAGAGCATGCATGGTTAAAGCGTATGCAGTTTATATAGGGTTGGGGTGGCAAGCAGCAGGCTTACAGAAGCAGAAGCATGGTTACAGGGATTTCATTGTTTCATCTAAATGTGGCGATTGTAGTTAACCAAGGACAGTTGGTTATTTGAGTTGGGCACAAAGAATACAACGAATTAAGTTATGACTATCTCAGCATCCTGGATACCGTCCTGCTGACCTTGCTTTGGTCTAAGCTACAGACCACAGATATCTGGTTGGTGTTGGGTGAGAGCAGCACCTGGTTATATCCTGTGCTTTTCCCATAACTTGGCCTTGGCAAATTGGCAAGAGCAGTTCAAACAGGCAATATGCATAGTGGGGGGTCTTTCACTGTGTTCCTCCTTCCTACTCAGAGGGAAAACTGGAGCGTCCTCAACAAGGCAGCTGTAGTGCTGTGATTCCTGTTTCTGGCAAACTAAACATAATGAATCCTTGATCTGTGGCTGCTCATAGGATTCCAAAAACAGTATAGATATATTGGTCTCCAGAAGATCCTAGTTCCTGAGCCCTAGCCCTACAAGCCTCTAGGCCACCACATCAAGAAGGTTTAGCAGCCTCTTCCCTGAACTCACTTCCTCCATTCCAGGACCACATATTTCTCCATCTTTTCCAATGAGACCTAGGGCCTTCTTCCTTCTTCTCTCTGGTTTTGCCATGCTGCTCTCTTGCTCTACCAAGTAGACTTCTCAGTCTTGACAACATGTCTTTAGGTAAACTTTATAGGCACTGAAGAAATATCCTTTGGGCATTTGAGGTTGCCACAACACATTGGCATCATGCGATTCCATGAGCTCTCCAGGATACAATAGAATGTCCAAAGAAGGGACTTCTGATGACATAATGCACAGACTTTTCCTCCTTGTTAATTAATTATCCCTGAAATGACCAGAAGTTGAGGTCTCCTTTCCAGGAGTCTCTATTGTGATATAGGAGAAGCCATTCAGCACATTCTCTTTCCAAAGCTAGAGATCAATCTGTGCTTCATTATACTCCTTCCACTACTTCAACTATGGGGAATTGGACACCCACTTTCTAAACACTGTCAAAAATTGGATCTTCCCAAACTTAATATCCATAACCAATACTATGAGAAATAAAACATGTTGAAGAATTAGGACAGCAAGATATGAATGAGAATTGTTGAGTCCTCTGAAGTGAACAAACACCTGTGAAATGTTATGGGAAGATGGCCATTGGGAATTTATTACTGAGCTCAGCTCTTATGAGACCTAAAGTGTTCTATATTGTCCTCTCTATGTGCCTGGTGCATTAGTCAGGATTCTTTAGATTAACACAAGTTATGAAATAAGTGTCTCTATACATTGAAAGGGCATTTTTTAAAGAATGACTTGCTGATGGGGGAATATATATTTCTCTTATTGGTTGATGAATAAAACACTGTGTGGCCACTGTGTGGCCAATGGAGACAGGAAGACAGGCAGGCTTAGGAAACAAGGAGAATTCTGGAAAAGGTGGGCAGAGAGGTGCCATGAGAGATGCCATGTAGAGATCAGGATGCCAAGTATTCTGTGAAAAGATAAGGCTCTATAGAAATATATAGATTAGTAGTCATGGTTAATGATTAAGACAGAGCTAGCCAATAAGAAGCGCAAGCCATTGGCTAACTGTTTTATAATTAATATAGAATCTCTGTGTGTTCATTTGGGACTGAAGTGGCAGGACCTGGCCGAAAGAAACTCCAGCAATGACATACAGGCTGTGCTCTAGCTCCTCCACCAAGGGCTGGCTATGAAGGAAAAGTCCAAGAATGCTTAGTTGCTCAGTCCACAAGGCCGGATACCTCAGCAGTCTGCAGAATATGCTGGAATCTGAAGGACATATACTCTAATACCATTGAATGATTGGATGGGTTAACAAGATGAGTGCAAGCAGAGAAAGAGTAAAGCTTCCTTTCTCCAAGTCTTTATAAAGGCATCCAACAGAAGGATTGGTCCAGATTACATCTGGATTAAAGATCTGAATTAAAGTTGTGAATTCCTACCTCAAAGATCCAGGCTAGAAGTAGATCTTTTTATTTTAAATTCAACAGTATTCTCCTACAGGTTTGCTTTCTATTTGGGGGTATCAATCCCATATTTAGTCACTTTGAAAACCAAGAATAGTCATCAGAGTCTATCCCCCTCTTCAGTAATTCTCTTGAGCAAATGGCTACCTTAGAGTGTGAAAAGAAGTAGCGATGATAATCATAAGGTACTTTACAGACAGCTCTGTCTCATGATCATGATGATTTTAGTGGTCTTAATTGGCCATGCATGGCTAAATAGGATGAACTACCAGTCATTGGTTTTTGGGTAGGAGGGGATCAGCTAGAAACACAGTTACAGAAGAATCTGGCTTATCTCCATAAAGAAGATTTGACATTCAAATAATTATGTCATGTCTGGTAGTAACTGCAGGAAAGTTCCCTGAGAGGGTGAAATGGGTACTCTTTAAAGAAAAGGGAAGAGCCTAAAACAGCAAGCACAGTGGACATGCCAGAAAGAGTAGGTGTCTGAGTCATGTGATTTTGTACCTGAATTCCTCCAGACCACATCTTGCTAAATATTGCATCCAGAGTAAAGAAAAATATCACTTTAAACAGGAGTATTCAGGGAAGACTTCTGAAAAGAATAGCTAGAAAGCTAACATTGCTTTCTTTTTAAAACATTTTAATTTTTTAAATGATTTTATTTAAATTAAAAACAATTGTACATGCCAATCCCATTTTCCTCTCCCTCCTGTCCTTCCATGCCCTTCAAAATCCCCCATTCCAACCATATAAACTCCCCAGGGAGGGTGAGAACTCCCAAGGGGGAACATCAAAATCCATGATATCATTGGGGGAAGGACATAGGCTCTTGCCCATCTATCTAGCCTGAGAGAATATCCCTCCATAGGGAATGGGCACCCAAACCCCATTTTTACACTAGGGATAAATAATGGTTCCACTGTCAGAAGCCCCATAGATTGTCCAGGCCTCTCCAGGGATACCACATGCAGGGGGACTGGATCTATCCTATACTGATTCCCCAGCAGTCAGACTGGGGGCTGTTAGCTCCCATTTGCTCAGGTCAGCTGTGTCTGTGGTTTTCCCCAGCATGGTCATAGCCCCTTTGCTCATTACCCCTCCCACTCTACAACTGGATTTCAGGAGTTTGGTTCAATGCTTAGCTGTGAATCTCTGCTTCTGCTTCCATCAGCTACTAGATGAAGGTTCTATGATAGCATTTAAGGTAGTCATCATTCTCATTGTAGAGGAAGGGCATTTAATGTAACTTCTCCACTATTGATTAGATTTCTAAGAAAAAAATATTTCATTAGGATTTAGAGTTTCTCTGAGGGTCAAAAGGCAAGATTTGGATGTAGGAGCACCTGGAAACAAATCATAATGCAGAACAAATCATACTCCAGAGCTCACCACTGACACTACCATGTTGCTCGTGATCCCTGCAGTGCATGTCAGCAATAATACTGACATTAGACAATGTGTCTGGTATGTGTCTGGTACTTCTTTAGAAGATTTCAATAACTGGCTCTGTAAATAGGTTACAGACTTCCCCGAATCAAGCAGAATGTACTCATTCATGTCTTTAGAATGTAATCCCAGGCATGCATTTCATGATTCAGGCTAGTGTTTTGGACCTAAAGTCTGTTAAGAGGTAGGGTTTTTGATGCTAAATCCTCCACCAAGACACTGCCGGGAAGCTCAAAGTCTACTGGAGCTTTTTTCAGGAAGTGGTATGTCATTTCCTCATTCTCATTGAATTTTAGGAAGTCTTTAATTTCTTTCTTTATTTCTTCTTTGACTCAGGTTGCTGCAATTGCACATTGTTCAGTTTCCATGAGTTTGTAGGGTTTCTGTGATTTGTGTTGTTGTTGAATTCCAATTTTAAAGCATGGTGGTCTGATAAGATACAGGGGAATATTCTAATTCTCTTGTATCTGTTGAGGTTTGTATGCCACTTAATATGTGGTCTATTTTAGAGAAGATACCATGTAGTGCCGAGAAGAAGGTGTATTTTTTCATGATCGGATGGAATGTTCTATACATGTCTGTTAAACCCAGTTGAGACAAAAGATCTGTCAGTTCTATTGTGTCTTTTTTGAGTTTCTGATTGGTGGTCCTGTCTAGTGGTAAGAGCGGTGTGTTGAAGTCTCCCACTACAACTGTGTGAGGTTTTGTGGGAGGTTTGAGTTTTAGTAGTGTTTATTTTACAAATGTGGATGCCTTTGTATTTGGGGCATAGACATTCAGAATTGAGATTTTGTGGTGATGGATTTCTCATGCGATATATAAGAAATGCCCATCTTGGTGTAAGGCTTAACAAACAACTGAAAAACCTATATAATATAAATTTTTGGCTCTAAAGAAAGAAATTAAAGAAGATACCAAAAAATGGAAAAATCTCCCATGCTCTTGGATAGGTAGGATAAATATAGTAAAAATGGCAGTCTTGCAAAACACAATCTACAGATTCAATGCAATCCCCATTAAAATCCCACCACAATTCTTTACTGACCTTGAAAGGATAGTAATCAATTTTATATGGAAAAATAACAAACCTAGGACAACCAAAACAACCCTGTACAATAAAAGAACTTCAGGAGGCATCATCATCCCTGACTTTATATTCTACCACAGAGCTATAGTCCTGAAAACACCCTTGTATTGGCACAAAAATAGACAGGTAGACCTATAGAATCGAATCAAAAATACTGCTATTAACACACACACCTATGAACACCTGATTTTTGACAAAACAGCTCAAATAATACAATGGGGGGATGAAAGCATCTACAGCAAATGGTTCTGGCACAATTGGATGATAGTGTTTAGGAAAGTGCAGATAGACCCATTTCTGTCGCCATGCACAAAATTCAAGTCCAAATGGATCAAGCACCTCAACATAAACCTCACCACACTAAACCCCTTAGAAGAGAAAGTAGGAGATACCCTTGAACAAATTGTTATAGTAGACCAGTTCCTGAACATATCTCCAGTAGCACAGACACTATGTTCTACAATTAATAAATGGAACCTCCTCAAACGTAGAAGCTTCTGTAAGGCAAAGGACACAGTTGACAAGAAGAAACAGCGACCCACACTCTGGGAAAAGTATCCCACATCTGACAAAGGGCTGTTCTGCAAAATATACAAAGAACTCAAGAAACTAGTCAACAAAACACAAAATAACCCTATTAAAAATGGGGTATAGAACTGAAACTGTATGGCTCAGATATAAGACTATGACAATATGCAGAGTAATGGATTCATCTTAAAGTATGTGGCAAATGACACTTAACGTCTTCCTTACTCATCTAGATAAAGGCTGAATGTCAGTACCAACTTTTCAATTCACAAAGCACTTGGACCATCAACTTCCTATGGTTCCCTGGAAGTCCTGTTTGAAATGGTGTGGCTTACTCTCAGGTGCTGATTCTGATTTTAATTAGGAATGAATCAAAGGTGGTTATCCTAACTTATTTCCAAATACACAATCTTATATCCTTTTCATGACACAATACTAATTTCACAGATTGTTTATATTTTGTATTGCCTGTGTACTATATATCGATGTTTTGACTGTTGTGATTCTATTATCACTTGTGTCCATGAGAACAAAGAATTTAATATTCAAAGCCCTGATTTTGAACTTCAAGTATCAATATGAACACACGGCACATTTTATTCTTGATATATAGAATATCCTCAAGTATAAAAACATTATAAACCCTTAATATTGTCAAGCAACAAAAGTCACATGTCAGTTAAAGGTTTAAATATTAAATTATTTCTCACTGAGTCTTGTGAATTTTGAATACATTCAACAAATGCAATAACAGGAACTTCTAATAAAACAACAAAGGTCTAAGCTGTACCCTTGCTGATGGGTTAATATCACAATTTTCAGTTCTATTCCATTGGTCTACCTGTCTAATTTTGAACTAATACTAAGCTGTTTTTGGGAATATAGCTCTATATTTGAGCTTGAAGTCAGGGATGGGGATACCTCCGAAAGTTCCTTTAGTGTACCGGGTTGTATTTGCTATCCTGGGTCTTTTGTTTCTCCATATAAAGTTGAACATTGTTCTCTCAAGGTCTGTGAAGAATTGTTATGGGATTTTTATGTGGATTGCATTGAATCTGTAGATTGTTTTGGCAAGATTACGATTTTTACTATGTTGATCCTACCAATCCAAGAGTATTGGAGAGTTTTCCCTTTTCTGGTATCTTCTTTAATTTCTTTCTTTAAAGACATACAGTTCTTGCTATATAGGCCTTTCCGTTGTTTGGTGAGCATTGCCCCAAGATAATTTATGTTGTTTGTGGCTATTGTAAAGGGTGATGTTTCTCTGATTTCTTTATCATCCCCCCTATCATCTGTATATAATAGGGCAACTGATTTTTTCTGTTTATCTTATATCCTGCTAGTTTGCTGGAGGTGTTTATCAGCTGTAGGAGTTTCCTTTCTCTCTCATTAGAGATCACATCTCAACTCTGAAACCACACCCAGAGGCAGGTGCCTCAAATCTAATGGCAGAACATGTTGCCACACACTTGCTACCTCCTTTTGTATAAATAATATGTTTTTAAACCTGAGAGAAGAATTAAATATAATGATAACATATCAAGTGTAGTCTAGGAGAAAGAAAGTTAAAAGTATACACAACCTTAGAGTTGAAACCCTCAAGAGCAATATTTAGCAAGAAACACATACTTAATATCCAGGCCAAGGGTAAATGACATATTACAGAGATTACTCCAATAGCTGTCCTATTTCAGATAGTCAAAGTCTTGTACCTAATATGCTCTACATAAGAGAAGAGCAGATATTAGTTGTGACTATCCAATTGGTAACCTCATCACAGACCTGAAAATGAAAATAATATTACTTGGGTAAACAGGAAGTACAAGCATTGTACTTCCTAACTTTGTAAGAAATGAGAGAATCAGTTGGCTGCCTGGACAGTTACCTGCGATCTCATAGAAATGCCTAGGCAATCAACTGTGGCTAAGACCTAGAATATCTCAAAGAGCATTACAACAATGATGAATAATTTGAAAGACTGTCCTACCATGTCTTGAGAGGATGTGGCATTCTCCTTGTCTTATATCCTGCTTGACCAATTAGGACAGTGAGTCCTTGTCAGCAGTGGAGGCAAGTGCATTTCTTTGCCCAATAGTCCAGTTTTGCCAAGAGTTCTTTGCCAAGAACTCCAAACACAGGGTCTTCGGTGTTCACCATATTATCAGGAATAGCTCTGTTGTCAGGAGCAACTCTGTTTCATATTAACAGTGTTCTAAATTATTAAACATTTAAATGTCATATTCTGTAGTACTCAGAAGTATTTGAAGTTCAAATATCTATGGTTAGTACATCTCTGAGCATCTAGATACCCTGACTAAAATTATTAGGTATGAATAGTATGGTTGACAATGACCTCTAATTTTTAAAAACATACAGTGTTTACTGATTGAAGTATTATATAACATTATATATATACATATATATATGTATATATATACATACACACAAATTCATACATATATTACACATATCTACATATATAAAAATTCTTATACATAAATGTATATGTATATATATAATAAACAATGTTTAACGGATGTGTAGCATGAAGTCAATGATATGGATATTTTAACCACAGTTAGTGGTTATCCTATGTAAGTAATAGCTCACTTAGGGCTTGAAGAACAAAGGCCAAGAGCAAAAGCTTGAAAGATGCCACATAGTTCATAAGAATTTGCTGCTCTCTCTCATGGCCCCTAACCACAATTTATGACAATGGATCCAGTGCCTTCTTCTGGCCTTGGAGAATTGCAAGCATGTGGGGCAATTGCAATATCAGGAGCAAAGGTGGTTGTAAAAAGCTAGAGCAATAAGGCAACAAAAGGGGTTCAAGGAGATACAAATTGGAAAGGAATGAGTCAAACTTTCCCTATTTGCAGATGGTATGATAGTGTATATAAGTAACCCCAAAAAAATCTATTAGGGAACTCCTTCATGTGACAAACTTCTTCAGCAAATTAGCAGGATTCAAGATTAACTCAAAAAGATCAGTTACCCAACCATACAGATGATACAGGGGCTGAGAAAGAAATCAGAGAAACATGACCCTTTACAATAGCCACAAACAGTATAACATAGCTTGGGGTAATGTTAAGCAAATAAGTGAAAAACCTATAAAGCAAGAACTTTGTGTCTTTGAAAAAGAAATTAAAGAATATCACAAAATGGAAAGATCCACATGCTCTTGGATAGGCAAGATAAACATAGTAAAAATGGCAATCTTGACAAAAGCAATCTACAGATTTAATGCAATCCCCATCAAAATCCAAGCATAATTCTTCAGTGACGTTGAAGGGTTAAAATTCAGCTTTATTTATAAAAACAAAGACCCAGGATTGCCAAAACAACCATGTACAATAAACGAACTTCAGGAGGCATCATCTTCCCCAACTTCAAGATCTACTACAGAGCTATATTCTTGAAAACAGTTTGGCATTGGAAAAAAAACAACAAAAACAAAAACAAAATAAAAAACAAAGATAGAAGAATAGAATCTAATAAAATATGCTGATATTAACCCTCACACCTTGAATACCTGATTTTTGACAAAAACGGTATAATTATACAATGGAGAAAAAATCTTCAACAAATGGTGCTGGCACAACTGGATGATGGTGTGTAGAAGACTGCAGATAGACCCATGTCTATCACCATGCACAAAAACGCAGTCCTACTGGATCAAAGGCCTCAACATAACTGCTGCCACACTGATCCTCTTAGAAGAGAAAATGGGAGGTGCCCTGAAGAAATTGGTAATGGAGGCCACTTACTGAACATAATACCAATAGCACAGACACTAAGATTGTCAAAATGGACTTCCTAAAATATACAGCTTCTGTTAGGCAAAGGACACATTCCACAAGTCCAAAAGGCAGCCCACAGGCTGGGAAAAGAACTTCACCAACCCTACATCTGACAGAAGGCTTTTCTCGAAAATATATAAGGAACTCGAAAATCTAATCACCCAAACAGCAAATAACACTATTGAAGTGTGAGGGGCAGAACTGAATAGAGAATTCACAATAGAAGAATGCAAAATGGCTAAAAGAAACTTTAAAAAGTGCTCAACATCTTTAGCCATCAGAGAAATTCAAATCAAAACAACTCTGAGATACCATATTACTCCTATCACAATGGCTAAAATTAGAAACACCAATGACATTTTCCGCTAGAGAGAATGTAGAGAGAGGTGAACACTCCTGACAGCTGGTGAGAGTGCAAACTTGTACAGTCATTTTGCAGATCAGTATGGAAGTTCCTGAGGAAAATGGGAATCAGTCTAGCACAGAACGCAGCAGTATATTTTAGGAATATATCCAAATGATCCACATCCATGCAACAAATACATCTATCTGTTCAACTGTATTCATAAAAATATTATTTGTAATAGAATACTATTCATCAGAAAAAAACAAACAATGGAATCTTGAAATTTGCAGGCAAAGGGATGGAACTTGAAGAAACCATACTGTGTGAGGAAATCAGTCACTAAAAGAGGAACATGGTATGTACTCACTCATATATGGATTTTAGACATAGAACAAAGGATCACCAGCATATAGTTCTCACCACCAGAGAAATTAGGATATAAGGAGGAACCCAAGAGATTCACACAAGTTCCCTCACAGAAGGGGAAAGGAAGAGGATGCCTTGAGCATATTGGGATTGTGGGGACAGTGAGTGGAATGGGAGTCAGGATAAAGAGAAGGGGAGGAGAGGAGAACATGAGAGACCTGGAAGATTGAGTCAGGGGAGGAATAGATGAGAGCACAAAAAGGGACACCAAAATAGAGGGAGCCATTAGAGGTTTGAAGAGAAAACTGACTCTAGAGAAATGTCCAGAGACCTACATGGATGACACCATCTAACAATCTGAGCAACAGTGGAGAGCCTACCTTAAATTCCCTTCCCTGATAATGAGATTGATAACTTGCAGGCTAAACACTGAGCCAAACTAATGGAATCCAGTTGCAGAGAGGGAGGAGAGATAAGATGATGGGTCAAGGCTAGGCTTCAGAAACCCACAGAGACAGCTGACCTGAAAAGGGGGAGCTCATGGACCCCGAGACTTTTAGCTGTGAAAGCAGCATTGGAAAAACTCAGACCCCCTGGACATGGGTTTCAGTTAGAAGCCCTGGGCAGTCTAAGTTATCTCTGACAGTGAAATCATGTTTTTTCCCTGGTGCACAAAAAGACCTTTTTTGGCACATTCCCAATGAAGGGATACTTCCTTAGGCTAGAGGCAGGAAAGAAGGCCTAGAACCTACTCCAAATGACTCGACATATTTTATTGATCCCTCCTGGAAGGGATCACCCTCCATGTGAAGTCGGAGGGGGGGGGAGTCTGGGGGCATGGGAGGGAGGGAGGGAGGGAGGGAGAGGGAACTGGGCTCAATATGTAAAATAAGAAAAACTTACATATATATGTATATATATGTATGCTATTTCTCAGGTGACTTCTGTGTTTATAGCTGATGCTGTATGGAAAGAAAAACAGAAGGAGATAGCCCCAGATTTTCACATTCCTTTAGGAAAGTTTTTTTTTTAATGAATTTATTCAAGAGTACATATAGCAATATCCCTATTTCTTACTAAATTGGTGCTTGTGACCAACTCATGACAGCATGTCTAAAGAGCATCATATATTACACATAGCTAAAATCATAGCAGCATGGATACATAATGGATAATGATTCCATTATAAAGTGTGTATCTGTGAACTATGTTATGTACTCTATGTTCAAGGCCACCAATCACCTGTGTGTCCTGGCTGTCAGGGAACTAACTTTGTCGCCCATGCTGCATTGAACTTGCAGAGATCCACCTGTACTTGTGATCTCTGGGTATATAGGAGTGTGACACAGGACATGAATAAAGAGAAGGGAGTCAAGTTTGAAGAGAGGCAAATGGCTTTTTTATTCTTAAAAATACATTTTTATCAAAGAGGCTTCAAAATGGCAATCAATAAAAAAAAGAATGAATAGCCTTAACAAATTATGGAAACAATAACAAGAACAAAAACCACTAAATAACAAAACTATAATAAAAAAGCAAAAATGTAAAGCAAAAACTAAGGGATAAATTGAGCTGCACAGCATTCTCTTGCAAATTATGAAAAACCATAACACGAACAAGAAAACATCAAAATAGCAAAACAATATCAAAAAAGCAAAAATGTAAAGCAAAAACTAAAGGAAAAGTTGAGATGAGCAGCATTCCTTTGCTACTGTTTGAAAGGCACAGACCTGCATCCTGTGACTGGACTTATAAAGACGTCACCAATATTAATAGGGCTTTCAGGATGAGTGCATCAATTTCACTCTTGCATCTCAGGTGTTCAGTAGTTGGTGTGGATGCGGCTCAGCAGGTAGCTCTTGCTGTAGCATCTCCTTCTGCAATTGGCTCTCATCCTGGGCTGTGTCCTGTCTCAGCCCAGGATGCAGTTATGTGGACCTCGAAAAGAAAAGTAGTTAAGACTGAGTCCAAGTGGGAACCTGCTGTGTCAGCTGTCAAGCCTTCCTCCACTTCAGCTCTTCTGGACAGTCAAAACTGAACTTTTGAATGATGTCATTTATGGAACCCACCCAAAGAATAAGGATCACAGAATAGGTGGACATGTAACTTTTCCAAACCTAAACACATGACTTGACTTAAACTAAACACTGTGTGTTTTACTATCTACTAAAATGAATAGGATCTTCTCCTACAGCTTAGGCATATCATTGTGCAAATAACAACAGTATATTAATACAATAGTCTGTGGTATATGAGCAATATACAAGTTACACATGACAGGAATTGATGGACAACATTATTTTATACATAGACACAATACAGCCCTGCATCATGGAAATCAGAACAAGGTCTTTAAACTATCTTAATTGTCATATCCCGTAGGCACCTTGAACATGAAGAGCAAACAAGATATATCCTGTCATGTTAGAGAAGTAATTCCTGAGATGTGTCCCTATGAACCCTAGCCCAGGCAGGGACCAAACAGAAACTTGTGGTGGTCTTAGTACCAGATCTGAGAATCAACATCCAGACTCCCTTTGCAAGACAGTGAGAGAACAGTAATAAGAAGTCTCTGATATTGACTATAGCTGAGGCACCAGCGCGTTTCAACCTGGAAAGTCCTTATGACACTCTACCAAGAGAACAATCTCCACAGGATGACAGAGCAATGTGCAAAGTTGAGTATCTCTTCTCTATAGGGGAGGTTTCAAAATAAATTCATCATGCCTGGTGATGCACACACCTCACTCCCAAAGCTTGGGAGGCTGAGAAAGACAAATCACTACCATTGCAAGAAACTACTGCTCAGAAAATGGAGAGGTAAGAAGGCAGGAAGAGAGACTCAATTCTACAGACACACTGAAACCAAACGTTTTTTTCTGTATGCATGCTCTAATATGAGGTTGATTTTCCATGGCTTATACCCATCAATGTGATAGGAAGCCCATAAATTATACAGATCCCAGTTACAGGGTTCTTCCTGTTCTCTCCAGTCAGGGCTCTTACCTCATCTGGGAGTCATCAAAGTGATGTTGCAGCTTTTCTGACAGTTCCTTTGTTTGAATCACCATCTCCTTCTGCTTCAGTAGGACCTCAAGTCTTTCCTCCAATCTTTTAAGCTCCTGTTTATTAGAATATTGTGTTCTTACGGAGAGTTACTCACAGGCATACAAAGGTAAACACATACAAAAAATCCCAAGACCTTGCTGGTCAGCATGACTAGTAAAAGAGTCATCATTCATGGAAGTAGGAACTCCTAATACAATAGGGAGACTGACATGAAATCCACTGGAGTCCTCAAAGCAATGCATACATGCATGATGTACCACAGCACCCACAGGCTTAAACTACACAAAGATATACATTCTTGCCATATCACCGCTGCTCTCACTCACTATATCTATCTATCTATCCATCTATCTATCTATCTATCTATCTATCTATCTATCTATCTAACTTTCTTTCTTTCTATCTATTTATCTATCTGAGAAAAAGTAGGAGAAATAGGTGAAAAGAGAGCAAGCAGAAAGAAATATCATGACAAGTTGGCTGTTGAGTTTAGACAAACTGTACCAACACTTTTAGAATATTTTCTCAACTCAGCTATTTTCAGTCCATGGGTCCTAATTATTCTGTAGAAATCTGTGTACATTTTCTTGGCAAGATTATATTGAGATAATGAGAGAATTTTTCTCCAAATGGTACAAATCCTTACCTTCCAACACGAGCCTGTCTAAAGCACCAAGATGAACACCCAATCAAACCCATACTATACTCTCCTGCACTGGAGAAATGCCCAGCACCACTTATGGAAAACAGGGCTGATACCTACTACTGAGGCTTCTGTCACTTTGAAGCAATAACTTGGCAGAGTGAAGAGAACACATTAGGAAGCAGGAAGAGAGGAGGAAGCCATATGCCACCCAAATCATTGACTTTGAAAAGCACACATTTTGAACTTGCATGAGGTTCTCCTCTTTGTAAACTGCTTCTCACTGTGATATCACAATAGCCTTGCCAAACAAATGAGCCCCAGGACCCAGAGCTCACACACTGGGAACTATGTGCTTAGAATCCTAACTATCGTGGGGCTGTGATGGATTATGCCATTAAACATAGCATCTGGAGACATGGGCAGGCAGATATCTGTGAATTTGAGGGCAGCCTGGTTTACGAAGTGAGTTCCAAAACAGACAGACTAACCCTGCTTTGAAGAAGAAGAAGAAGAAGAAGAAGAAGAAGAAGAAGAAGAAGAAGAAGAAGAAAGGAGAAGGGGAGAAGGAGAAGGAGAAGGAGAAGGAGAAGGAGAAGGAGAAGGAGAAGGAGGAGGGAGAAGGAGAGGAGAAGAAGAAGGACATGAGTGTTATGTTACTGACCTATCTTCTTCACTTAACTGCGACTTCAAGCAGTGCTACAGGAATGGTTTGCCTATAATTCAGTTTCATAAGAGGCTGACTTCCCTGAAGTAATTGTACATAGAAACTGAATTGAATACCTGGATGTCATGAATTGGTGACTGGCAAGGAGCATGGATGTGTGAAAGTACAGATGGGTGGATGGACAGGCAGTCCAATGTCCAAATCATGCCAAGCTTCATCTGTACCATCATCCTATCCCCTATCTCTTGTTGCTGGATTTTTAGGTTACTGATCTCTTCTTGGTTTGTATAGATAAAGTTCAAGTGCTCCAAGTGGTGTTCCAGGAGGACCTACTCCTCCTGCAGTTTCTTATTCTCCTGCCTCAGCAAGTCTACCTTCCTTTTCAGGTGAGTCTTTTCCATTAGGAGTCGGCTGTGCAGACCCCTAGAGACACACACTGCATAGTAAGGATCTCCCAGCTTCCCCCTGCCACCCGTGACTCTAGGAACCACGTGCTCAAATGGACTAATGTTTCCAGAAAGACATAGTCAGATTCTGATACAGCCATGGAAGTTGCACTCAGGAAGTTAAATTGGGAGAAGATCTAATTCTACAAGTAATCATTCTACTAAGGAACACCCCTATACCCAAAAAGGATCAATGTCCTTTCAAAAGAAAGTGGATTCCCCTCACTGTCCTTAACAGAATATGGTAAGGGGAAATATCAGGAAGTCTTGTGCAAATGCCCTCCAAGAGAGGACAAAAGTCCAAAGATGAATATCTACAGCTTCCACATCCCGCAGAAATGTAAAGACTGGGTCTCAGCTGCAAAAGCCCAGGGCTGACATTCCATTCACAGAGCAAATCACTGTTCTTTTTTTTTTTTTTTCTTTCCTTTTTTAGAACACAGTGAAATCTCAATCCCCTAAGTCCCAAGGCCTTACCATTTCTTTTTTAAAATTAATTTTTTTATTTTTATTTTACATATCTATCCCTGTTCCCACTCTCCCTCCCTTTTTCCCTCTCTCCCACCTCTCATGCCCATTGACCACCCTCCCTCTCCCATTCCCTCCACACTCCAATTGTAGGGTGATGCCCTACAGGAGGGGTAATATAAATCTGTTAAGTCATTTGGAGTTGGGATGAGATCTACTCTCCTCTCTCTATGTTAAGAGAGTATCCCTTCATGGTGGATGTGCCCTAAAGTCCTTTTGTGCACCAGGAATACATCCTAGTTCCACTGTCTGAGGTCCCTTAACTTCTCAGGCCTTCTAGCTGAGGCCCATATTCAGAGAGTCTTAGTCAGTCACATGCTGAATTCCTATCTATAAGTCTGGGGGCCCATTATCTCCTCTTGTTCAGGTCAGCTGACTGTGTTTCTGCAGCCTGGGCTTGTCCTGCCACTCTGCATCTGGATTCCAGTTTGGCTCAGTGTTTACTTGTGGGTATCTGCTTCTGTTTCCATCAGCTACTAGATGAGAGCTCCATGATGCTGGATAAGTTTATCGTTGATCTCATTATCAGGGAAGGGCATTTATGGTTGCCTTTGCACTGTTGTTCAAATTGTTAGTTGGGGTCAGTCTTGTAGGTCTCTGGACAATTTTCTAGGTTCTGTTTTCTCTTCAAACCTATAATGGCTCTCTCTTTTATTCTCTCTCTCTCCCTCCCTCCCTCCCTCCCTCCCTCCCTCCCTCCCTCTCTCTCTCTCTCTCTCTCTCTCTCCTCTCTTCTCTCTTCTATTCCTCCCCTGACTCAATCTTCCTAGTTTCATGTGGTTTCCTCTTCTCGCCTTCTCTGTCTCCTAGTTCCCTCCATACACTGCCTCCACCCCAACTCCCCAATCCCCATTTGCTGTGAAGCTGTTGTGACCACACTAGATCTGCCTATCCCTGTAGAACCACCCTGAATCCCTACCTACCTGATTTCTGACCCCCACCACTGGTCCTCTTTTGGAGTTCCTGGGGCCTTCCAGGATGGCCTATCCCCTCAGGCCATCCAGAGTCTCTGCCTGCTGGATCCTTGTCCCCCATAGACTGACCTGTGCTAGAGAGGCCTCAGATGGAGAGTGCCAGGCCCAGGCTAGATCTACCTATTGGCACAGGAACATCCTGAGTCCCAGCCTTCGGGATCTTTGACACCCATTGCTGGGCCACTGCTGGAGCCTGATTTTTACTGCCATTGCCGGGCCCCTGCCTGATGAGAGACCTTCTAGATAGCTTGAAGCACCCAGAGCTACAGACATTGAACTTCTGACTCACGTATGAACTCCAGTGGAGTATCATAGAGAGAGAGACCCCACCTGCACTTACTGGAAGAAGTGATGGGAAGACAGCAATACAAGAAAACACCTAACAGTAGGAAGACAAGCATGACATTACCAGAATCTAGGGACTCTACACCAACTAGACCTGATCACCCCAAAGCAGATGAAGCAGAAGAAAACGACTAAAACATGTCTTCATAAAAATGTTAGAGGCCCTCAAAGATGATGTGATAAAATCACTTAAAGAAATGGAAGAAAAACCAAACAAAAATTGGAAGAAATGAACAAACCTCTTAAAGAATTTACAGAAAGCCAAGGAGAAAATTAAACAGGTGAAGAAAACCATTCACGACTTGAAAATCACTGTTCTTTAAGGAGGCTCCTACGACTCTAGCACAGATGTGGCAGGGGCTAACAATATCTGTCACACTTAGAAAACTGAGTCACAGATGCACCAGTATTAGAGCAGCTTGGTAATGCTCCTTCCTGAGGAGGAGAAAACCTAGAACCAGAGCTTAGGATTATTCTGTCAAGGAAAATCATAACACAGATAGAATGCCATTCCTTAGGTAATTGGGTCTATGCCAAGAGGGGCACTTAACTATAGAAGGCTCTCACCTTGGTCAGCTACCTGAAATTCTCTGATGCCTCAGTGTTCTCATTCTCAAAGATCCTAGTTCCCACATGACCTGTTTATGATCCAAATTCAGTTTCTCATAGAATGGATTTGGTTTGTGGTAGGGTCTAGAAACAGGAAGAAAGAGCCTCAAGGGTCATGTGAACTCAAGCTGTGTCCTGGTCTACTCTAGTCCTGTGGATTCCACATTCTGGCCCCTAAGTACTGGGACCTCCTGGTGCTTTGAAACTTGTTATCCTGTCTCTGGGTCAGCTGTTTCTGGGCGTTCACATGGAGGGTGTCCTGGCTACCTGGGTTCACTCAGTATTCCAAGATGCTCTATCAAGCTCTGTATCTTACTATGAGTTTATTCTGAATGTCTGAACATACCAGATATTGCAATGTGTTTTCTCCTGTGTTAGAATGTAGATTCTATGTCAAAGGTGACTTTTTGTGAAATGTAACAGCTCATAATTCATGTTTTATGACCCTATGTCAGGACAGATATACAAACTTCCCAAGGGATTTTTAGGTGCCACGATGATGAGAACTTAATGAAAGAGCATTGATGCTTAAGGTAGGACTCCCAGACCTCAGCAGTATCATTGCATACAAAGTGATACAGGCATGCCCTCAGGCCACACCACATAGCACTGTCTCCAAGATTGTTTGGGTACACACAAACTTGCAAATTCATGTATGAACATGTAAAGTGGAGAAGTACACACACACACACACACACACACACAGAGAGAGAGAGAGAGAGGAGACCACCCACAATTTGATTCTAAATATATGCATGGAACACTTTGTATTAAGGCACAAAACTAGAAACAGTCAAGTGGTCCAATACTTCCTGTACTACACTGGTAAGGACCAAGTGGAATTTCCAGCACACAATCACCTGCCAGGCAAGATCAATGATTTATCACAAACTCACCACACCTATTATCTGGCAAAAGCCACCACCTGTCTGGTCCTTTCCAAATGCATGCTGGGAACCTGTATATTACTGCCACAATTCCTGAGTTGTGTGAGTGTTACCACAGCCTCTGGTTTTCATTAAGAGAAAGCAGTAAAGTTAGTGTAACCATCTCACTCTCTCCAAAGCATCATGTGTGCCTCTCCACTGAGAAGAAATTAGGTCATGAGGTGGCTACAAAGTGACTATGGAGGTGGAGCTTTCAACAACCTAAGACCTTTTTTTTTAAATAAGCAGAATTTATCATTTTGTTTTATTTAAATAGCATATTTTATTTATTGTCCATAAACTTGCAGTTTGCCCTCCTCCCATGACACACACATAAAATCTTCCTCATATCTAACCCCTTCTAGTACTCCTGCATCTCAGCTCAGAAGGGGGCAAGCCTCCAATGGACTTAAGCAAAGGACTGAGAACTCAACTTTCATCGAGGCTATTCCAGGTAATGCAGTATGTGAAAGGGTATCCCAAAAGCCAGCTGAGCTCCAGGGACAGGTCATGATAATACTGCTAGTATCCCTACATTGACAAAAAGTTACATCAGTTCATACACACATGCAGAGGTTCTAGGTGGGTTTCATGGATGTTCCTCAACTGTTGGTCCAGAGTCTATGAAATCCCATGAGGTTAAGTCAGATGTCTCTGTGGAACACAAGACTTTAAAAGAAAGCAAGAGAGGGTGATAGTGCAGACAGTCGTGTGGAGTCTGAAAGGATGGATACCCGTTTTCAACAGTTCCTTCACTGATGAAGAGCAGGCGATCTTGCAGCTCATTTCTGTGGTTGGTCATCAGCTGCAACTCCATACTCAGCCTCTCCATTTCCTTCTTCACTTGTGTCTTGGTGAGGAGTATTGCATGTGATGATGATTTCATAACAGCCTCTGTATGTAGAATATCTCAAGTGAAATTACATGGTGACAAGGCATAGAGGGAAGGACAGTCCACCCTGAGATCCAAATATAAAGATCATGTTTGGAAACTAGGGAAAACACAGTAATTCTGGACAGCTTGAGATGCCCCATCTGTGGATCTCAGCTCTCACAAAACTCTGTAGAAATGTGATAATGTAAGCACTTAGGAATTTCCTCTACCTCGCTATACATGTTTCACATATACACAAGGACCATCTTTGAGGATAAATTACACTTGTACAGGATGCAACATGTTCCAGAACCCTGACCCCTGCCTGTTGTTTCATAAGCCAGGAGAAATGACAAAGTGCACAAGCACTCAACTTCTGTGAGGAGCCCAGATCACCTGCGTGTTCATTCCAGGCATTTGGATGTAGATTGAAAATCATGCATGAAGTCACCAATAACCACTGACACACCAGAAACATGGAACCTGGTATTTAGCAGCTTACTGCTGCCTTGGTCCTATGCCTCTGACAGTTGTTAGTTTACACTAGAATATTGCTTGCCACCCTCAACTGCTGATTCAGAACACTGAGGATGCCAATCAAAAGGAAAGATACTTAAAGGAGTTCTGTTGCACAGTCAGGGGACATAATATCTTAGGCAGGTGCTCCATTCTTTGCATGTGACTATTGTCAGGAATTAATGAAATCTAAAGAAACCTGCTGAGAATGAAGTTCAATGATGCCTGCCCTAAACTGGAAACACTGCTTCTGTGATGCCTGATAACTGCTAGCCTCCTCCTTTCCCACATTACAACCTCAAACCCCAGTAAGATAAAGTCTAGGCTCTCACAGCACAACAGACTTGCTTTGCCAGGTCCTGGCTAGGAGAAGAATCAAACTAATGTTCTGGAATCACAAACTCTCAGTAATTATGAGAAGCAGGAATGTTCTTTTTGTTCCAATTGGGTTTAACAGACATCTATAGAACATGCCTTCCAAACAGAAAAGAATATACCTTCTTCTCAGCTCCACATGGAACCATCTCTAAAATAGACCACGTATTAGGCAACATAACAAACCTCAACAGATACAAAAAATTGGAATAGTCCCCTGTATCATATCAGGCCCCCATGCTTTAAAGTTGGAATTCAACAAATACACAAATCGCGGGAAAACCTACACACTCATAGAAACTGAACAATGTGCAATTGCACCATAACTGTATCACAGAAGAAATAAAGAAATTAAAGACTTCCTAGAATTCCACGAGAAAGAAGACACAATATACCCGAATTTATGGGACACTTTGAAAACAGTGCTACAAGGGAAGTTCATTTCACTAAGTGCCCATATGAAAATACATAGGATAATCACATTAGAGAATTAACAGCAAAACTGAAAGCCTTAGAACAAAAAGAGACAAACTCACGACACAGGAGCAAATGCCAGGAAATGATCAATTTGATGGCTGAAATCAATTAAATTAGAAATCAGGAAAATAGTACAAAAAGAATCAATGCAACAAAGAGTTCTTTTTTTTACAGAAAACCAACAAGATAGACAAACCTTTATCCAAATTAACCAAAGAGTAGAGAAAAATATGCAAATTACAAATACTAGAAAAAAAAGGGGGACATAACAATGTACACTGAAGAATCCAGACAATATTTAGGTCATACTTTGAAAACCTGCACTCGACAATACTTGAACATTGAAAGGAAATGGAAAACTTTCTGGATACTTAACGAAAATAAATCAAAAACAAAAAAGCAAAGGATGCATTTCTAAATGCTTTTAATGAGGCCACAATTATTTTGGTACCCAATCTACACAAAGACACATCTAAGAAAGAGAACTACAAACAATATCCCTTGTGAACACTGATGCACAAATACTCAATAAAATACTGGCAAATATAATTCAAGGTCACATCAGAAAAATCATTCATCATGACCAAGTAGGCTTCATCCCTGGGTTGTAAGTATGATTCAACATATGAAAATTTATCAATATGATCTTCAATATAAACAAATGGAAAATGAACACCACGGGATCATCTTACTAGATGCTGAAAAAGCCTATCATGGTAAGGGTCTTGGACAGATCAGGTATAAAAGGAACATACCTAAACATAATAAAAGCAATATAAAGTAAATGTACAGCCAACATCAAACTGAATGGAGAGAGCTTGAGGGGATTTCCCTAAAATTAGGAACACGACAAGGAAGTCCCCTCCATGTCCCTGTATATGTGAGGATAAGTACAGCCCTCTCCTAGATTTGATGAGTTGCACTGAAGGGTGGTGGGAGTCATTTTGAAATCATCTCATGGATGCCACTGCAGGTACAGGGAGAGGGACAAAGTCCCCAGTCTGTGTGCCCCAGTCAGCAAGGTCATGGATGAGTCCCCTGCAGACCACACATGGAGATAGGAACCACTGGAAGAACTGGAGCAGCACCCACCTTTCCAAACCCAGCAAGAGTCACGAGACCAAGGCTCACAGGAGCCTGCCTGGCACAGGGTTCTTTCTCTAGGATCACCCAGAGTCTTTCCTCCCTTCCATCAAAGATGATTGAGTCCAGCTGCCTGCCCATCATGAGGCAACAGAGCTCAGAGATAGATCCCAGGTAAACCCCCAGGGATCAGGCAGCCTCATTCCTAATCACAGTTGTTTCATCTGGTTATATAATCATTAATTCACTCATCATTCATTTCCCATGCCCCTGCTCCACCAGATTCAGAAACTGGAGCTGAAAACAAAGTAGTGAACAAAGTTTTCCCCCAAAGGAAATCAGGAGCCAGTGGAGAGGTGTTATGAGGGGGATTACTGGAGGAGGTTGTAAGGACTGACAAGAGAAGAGGCCTCTGGCCAGTTGGGACAGGGAGAAATAGTGGCATAGGGGACAGTGCATACCAGGAAAGTAGGACCATTCCCTCATGGAAAATGAGAGGCAGCATCTGGTGGAGGCTGGAGTACACACAGCCAAATGGGAAGATAGCTGGGAGCACAGCCTAGGGATATTGTTACAACTGCTGTTCCTTGTAGGGATGGAGAGAGCCACCAGGAGGCACAGGAAGCCCTCCTCATTGAGTGGTAGAGGACTACACTCCTCATTTCCCAGGAATGGATTGGTACTGTCAAGAGGGACACTCTGGACTCTAGCAAAACCAACCTACCAGATAAGACCCTGACACCAGAGAGAAAATAGCTTTTGACAGCCTTGAATTAGTAGAAGCAGTTTGGACCACAAGGTCCTGCCATTAAGGCACTCCAAGGCTTGTCCTCTATTTCTGACTATAACTAAATGTGCTAGTTTCTCTCTTTCAAGTAAACTTAACTCATCTAAGAAGTCTACAGAAGTGGCTGGAATGGTTTGTGAGCACATTTTAATAGTCCTATAATACATGTGAACATTTGTTTTGGTCATTGATATTTAATGTATATTTTTGGTGAGGGTCAGACTATAGGGATTATGTGGAGTGCTTTGAAACCAGAGGACATCTTAAAGGAGTTGGGTCTGCTGTGTGGTTCTTCCCCTCCGGATACAATTTAAATCACCAGGTGTACATCATTACCTCATGAACCATCTCACTGGCCTCCACAGTCACTTTTTCATCAAATTTACTGTCAGGGCTATTGAGATTCAAGGACAGTTTGAAGCCTTGGTAGTGGTCATGCCAGTAATCCCAGCACTTTGGGAGGCTAAGGCAAGTGGATCTCTATGAGTTCCAGGCCAACCTAGTCTACATGATGAGTTCCAGGCCTACAAAGGCTATGTGTTAAGAAACTGCCTCAAAGTAAAACAAATCAAAAAACAAAACACAACAATAAATAAATAAATAAACAGAAAAGTGCCACACCAGCCCCAGTGGAGACAGTGTAGCAATGGCTGAGAGAAATCTCAATGGGTACCTGTTCAGAGGTTTGCACCACACATGGTTATGCCTCCTGGGGAAAAGTGGTTCAGGACCCTGCAAGTGATTGCCCGACTGACAGTCTGGAACTGGGGCTAGGTGTTTGTTGTGCTATGATAGCTTTGATGCTTTTGATCATGGGTGCTTTGTCCTGTAGCTCCACTGTTAATTCAGAGAAGCCCAGAAAATACTTAGATATAGTTTCAGGGACAGAAAGAGATACAGACCAGCCCTCAGCTACAAATCCCAGGGTGCCAGTGGAGACTTCAGGTGTCAGCCCAAGGCCTAATAAATTAACATACCTAAAGCTATAGAATTTGCCCAGCAGATGACCCTGCCTAATTAGCCTGCCCACAGTAAAGGTGTTGTGGGATTTACTACTGAGTTTTTAGGGCCCCTAAATCAATAAAACAGCACAAGAGTTCTTATCAATGCTGTTAAAAGTTTACTGACCAGAGACAATGATTATTCTCTAAACTCAGTAAATCAAATCCCTCGTAAACTGACCACAAGCAGGCCAAAATATACATGAGATGTATTTACGATCTCATGCTCCAAAATAATTGCTGACATTTCTATAGTATGTCTGTAAATTTTAAACTGTGGCCAAAGATCTGTTCCTTGAACTTTCTGCATAAAACCCCGATGCTCTGAAGTAAAAATCTCAGCAGCTGCAAACCTCCTTGAGTGTGTTTGTGTCTGTCTGTCAAGCCGAAGCCACTCCTGACCTGGTCATCTCAGTCTTAGTCTCCCCACAGACCCATAGACCACTGAAAGGTCTGGGGCAGAAAAGATTGGGTGTGTTGATGCACACCTGTAGTCTCAGTACAAAAAAATGATGGTAGGAGGATGAGAAGTTCAATGTCATCCCTGGTACTTGCAATATCAAGTTTGAGACCAGCCTGGACTACATGAAAAGTTAGGGAGCGAAAGGAAGGAAAAAAAGAAAAGACAGAAGTGGAGGGGGTAGTTTGGGGAGAGGGAACTAGGAGAAAGAGAAGGGGAAGACTACGAAGATTGAGTCAGGGGAGGAATAGAAGAGAGAAAAGAGGAGAGAGAGATCATAAAAGATTGAGCCATTATAGGTTTGAAGAGAAAACTGAACCTAAAGAACTGGCCAGAGACCTACAAGACTGACTACAACTAACAATTTGAGCAACAGTGGAAAGGCTATCATAAATTCCTGATAATGAAATAAACAAATAACTTATCCACCATCATGGAGCCACCATTTAGTAGCAGATGGACACAGAAGCAGACACCCACAAGTAAACACTGAGCTGAACTAGAATCCAGATGCAGAGAGTTAGTGCAAGACCAGACTGTAGAAACACATAGAGACAGCTTACCTGAACAAGGAGGAGATAATGGGCCCCCAGCATTGGACACTCAGAGGAAGGAAGAAAGGAAGAAAGACAAGATAGATGGTTTTTCTCCAATGTAGTTCTAATAGAGCTATCAGTCACAATTCGTGTCAGGTCCCATAATGAAGAGTAATTAGCGAACAAATAATTGTCTCAGTTGTAATTGTGTGGACTTTTTTGTTTCATAATGCTTGGCTTTGGTTTTTTGGGGGAGGGGGAATCTTATTTGTATTTTGATTGTTTGATTTGCAATTTTTTGTTTCTTTTAATTTTAAAATTTTTTGAAAGAAAGGAAAACATAAAGTTGGATGGGGAGGGAGGTGGGGAAGATATAGGAGGAATTGAGTAGAGGAAAACATAATGAAAATATGTTTTATGATATTTTTTTCCTTTCAATTAGAAAATTGTTTAAAAAGGGCAGCATGATTTTACAATAGAATGCCTTTCTAGGTATAGGGATTTTGGATGGTAGTAAGCTAGCCTGAATTAAAACTTCCCAAATGGTAGTGATTTTCCTTTTTGGAGTTTTTTTGCATTTCCATATCTTGTATTAGTATTTTTTAAAAATCTGACCTTAGTAATGAGATTAATCTTTTTATATAATTAATTGAAAATTTCACATATTCATGTAAAATATATTCTTTATATTACCCACCACATCTCTCTCAACATCAACTTCTTATTTTCTTTGTTTTTAAAAAATTATTTAATTTAATTTTTTCTCTGTTTATGCTGCCTTTATATGCATAGGTGTGGGGCAATCCACTGAGGCACAGTAGAGCAATGGGTTCCAATCCTTAAAGAAAAGGGACTCTCCCATCCTAAACAGGAATCAATTGTCAATAGCTCCACAATAAGTCTGGACCTCAGAAGGGGAATTTATCTAGGGGTACAGCTGTATGACATTTTCAATAAATTTTTATATCCTAACCAAAACACAGAGCCAGAGACTCTGAACTTTTCCTTCCCAGTCAATACCATTTCCCACATCCCCCAGGAAAACACAGTTCTTACTTCAACCATTATGAATTAATTTTGAGCTGAACAGAAAATCTCATGTTTCTTGCTTAATATTTATACTCCCTAGGATTTTTCAGCTTCCTATTCACCAATGAAATAACATCTGTCAAAATGTTTTGTCATGATAAGCCTGTTTTCCCTTACCATGTTGTCATAAGCAATGATGTTTGTCTTCTGACAATGAATATAACTTTTTTGGGTACAGTTGTCCACATGTCCATATTTTGTTTCTCTGAAGCTATTAGATGATTTATGAAGTCCATGGCTACGTAAAGACAATGGTTTGTGGCGATCTAGTAGCTCAAGGTTACAAGATACACTGTGATACTCTTCATCCTGTCAATGGGCCATCCACCCATTCATTGGGTACCTCTCATTGCTCTACCTGGGACATTAAGGAGACCCAATTTCTTGGTTGGACATGAAACACAAGGGTGAATTTTGTCAATGTGTTATAAGTGCTCTGACCTAGTTAAGCACCAGAAGCACTGAGAAAGGGAGGCTCCAGAAAATGATAGTGGTAAGAGAACATGGGTGGGCATTTCCCCAGCAGCTGCTGCCAGCCACTCCTTTGATCACTTTGCCCCTAGCCACAGGTGATGTCAAACTAGCACCTGAATCAACAGTTGCAAGCATTTCTTTTGGGCTAACACAGGGTGATGGGCAGCCGGGTCAAGTAGGAATTCTTAGCATTGGCCTGTTGCCCTGCCTACTACCTGTACCAAGGCAGCACATGCACAGGTGTGCAGGACTGTGTACAGGTTAGTGTGGGACTTGGAAAAGAAGCTGCTGTTTGGTTCCCATCCCCACAGGAATGCTTTCTTCTTGCCCCAGCTGCATCCAAGGGAGCAGCAGCCTAAGTCCTCACCCTCAAGGAGCAGAGCTACCTCTGGATAAGTCCTGGGGAGTCCTGGAATCCTCACATTGAGAGAGCAACATAGTCGAGGGAGTTGAGGGCAGTTTGGGATTCTGAGGAGGGGGCTTGCCGGTGGAAAGAGTCTATAAAGCATCAGTTCCCCAAAGTGGGTGGGAGTGGAGCAGGGTAAACACGGTAAGCCTTCTCCAAGTTTTCTCCCCTGGGAGGCAACAGTAATCCAAGAACTGAGCATCTGGCTAATTAGCCAACAAGGAAGCTATCACTTGCACATCTAGTGTAAATAGGACCTGTAAGACACATAAAACTATTGATGTTCAACCCCTCAATTGTCTTCTCGTTGAGAATGTGTAACCCCCATTCCCATCCCATCTTGCAACAGGAAGGTTGCCTCACCTTAATTTGCTGGACCCCATGAGAATTCAGGATTTACAATGAAAACTGGACTGAGCAATATTTTAGTGTTCGGCCTTTGTCTCCCCACTCCACAGTGAAGACATTTTGAGAGATCATTAGAAAGAGGTATGCCTTTTCTGATTACCACCATCGCTCCTTTATCCATATTTATTTCCAGAATTTGCTTATTAATTTTTTTTAAACCTCTGGATTGCCCAGGTAAGGAGTCATTCCAGTTCTTGAAAGGTCATTGTCTTAAAAAGTTCAGATGAGTTGAGTGGACTGAGATAAAATTCAGTGTCACTTTTGTACACCTTCATGTCTTCGGGATTTGCAAACTGCAATAAGCCCTTGCCTTCCTAAGTTTTGGGTGGATTCAATTCACGGCATTTTGTTGACTGTACTTATGCTATGATGATAATTATGTTTTAGTTCCCAAAATGAAACTAGCTTATATATCCCATCATTCATATTGAAACAGAATGTCGATGCCAACCATGTCATTTCATGTTCATATTAATTGTTTCCCTTTGGCATCTCTTAAAGTTAAAAGTTTTCTTTGGGAAATAGTGCAAATGTTATTTTACTTTGTTTTCTGTGTGAATAAACTGCAGAAGCATTGCCTGGGTTTTCTGGTTTGTTTGACTTTTCTTTACTTGAAATCTAGCTTTGTATATCTGATGAAAACATGGGGAAACTATTCATAAATCACAGAATTCCAGGACCCACAATTCCTTTGCTTACTTTTCCTTTCCAGGGTTTCTGTGGTGTGGGACAGGATGTTGACAGAGGATGGAAGTTAATAGAGAGTTACATAATTGCCTACAAAATCAGGTGACCAACACACAGCAATTGGTTTCCTTGCCTGGACTGTGATAACATGTGACAATACATACTCTCTTTTTATTTTCTTTTTAACATTTCTTAAAATTTAACTTGCACTAAATGGAAACTCTATGTCCTGTAAATGATCTTTCCTAGACTTTTTCCTCCTTAAGGACTGTAATGGGCAGTATTTTGCTATATGCTGTCTTTGCTAGAAAAAATTCTCTGCATTCTTGTGAAGGCTGTATTTAAACTCAATGCTTACCTGCCTAGGTTTCTGTTTGGTTAGATTATAGGTTTGTGTTACGTTTCCCTGCATTAGAAGCTCTTTAATTTGTTGATTTGTTTTTTAATATAAGTGGTGTTCAGATGGTACAATGTTAACCTTCAATAAACGGATGGTTGTTTATAATCTGTCCCTCACACACCCCCTTGTTGAGTTTATCAAACTCATGAATGAATAATTCATTGATAGATGTTGTCAGTTTTTTATTATGAAGTTGGAAGTGAAAATAATGTAGAAGAAATCCACTTTTGTATTTATATAAATTTGAGTTCAGATCCTAAGTTTTTCTTTGTCTGCTTTTGATGACTTGAGCATCTCACTTAACCTCTGAGCTCTTTTTAATTTTTGTTTTATCATTTTTTGTAAGGGATAATAACATTACAATTTTTTTTTTACAAATGTATCAAACAGTAAGGGACTTAATAAACTGATATTGTGTAGATGACTTCTTCCTGGTGGCTTAAATGATAATTTTGATGCATGATACATGGCTTTTAAAAGTGTTTTAAAATGGTGTTTTTGTTGACATGATGACTCAGTCAATAAAGACACTTTCCCACCCCCCATCCCCCCCAATCAGGATGACCCAAGTTCAGCCTCCAGAAACCCACATAGTAGAAGGAGGGAGCCAACTCCTGAAAGCTGTGCTCTGACTTCCACATTCACATTATGAAACTGATTCCCCATGCTAAACTCACAAATGAATAAAAAAAAATTCAAAAGTTGTCATTTGGACAGGATGATGGAAACTATACTGTTTATCATCTGTCAGGTGGGCCTGTTCTTGGTGCGTCTGCATGTGGCTTGATAGAAAAGAATTCTGTACAGCTGTGTAGTTGGGAAAATGGCAAGAGATGGATCGTTTTCTATACTAGCAATACTGCATCTGTCTCAGTCTGTCTTCTTTTGCTGTGATGAGACACCATGACCATGGCAACTCTTATAAAGGAAAGCATTTGGTTGTGGCTTGAATACAGTTTCAAAGTTTTAGACCATTGTCATGGTGGGAAGCAGGGCAGCATGCAGGTAGACATGGTGCTGGAGAAGTAACTTTAAGTTCTACATATAGAACCTCAGGCAAAAGGAAAAGTGAGACTCTGGGTCTGGCTTTGGTTTTTGAAACCTAAGATTTTACACCCAGGGACATCTTCCAGCAAGGCCACACATACCACAACAAGGCCACAATTCCTAAATGTTCAATTAGTGCTACTGCATGGTTACCAAACAGTTAAACCCATGAGCCTATGGGTGCCATTGTTATTCAAACCACCACAGTGTCTAAGTTACAGACAGTTTAATTTTTCCTTTTTACCTTGGCCTTGAAAACAGTATGCATGGCTTTAAGACATTTCTCAGGTTTGCTCAAGATAGAACTGGACTGGGTGTTAGCACAATACACAGTTCAGAGACTGAAGCACACCATTCACTGGCCAGTATGTGCAGAAAGAAGCATTGATTAAGTCAGTATATCAACTTAGTTTACAATGCTTAAAATAAGAAATGAGGTAAATAAGTTTTAGAACTGTTAACCTGATCAAACATAAAGGTTGTGGCTGTAAATAACCCTGACCAAATTACCTGGGCAATCTGGGACTTCAATGCTTGTGTTTCTTAAATTAACTTTTAAGTACAATTTGAACAGCCTAGGACTATAGTTATAACTGACTGGGACAAACATCCATATGGAAGTGATTGTCATTATGTTGTGGGTTCTGCCCAGCTTGCTACATTGAGGACAGAGTGGAGCTATTAGTAGAAAGAAAGATATTTTATGCATATATCCTCAAGGATATATTTTCATTTTTGCTGGGAAGTTGGACTGGCAGATCCAGTCTGAAATACAGTGATTAAATTCTTTGTTATTCACTGAGGTACTTCTTTTTCGTTTGTTTTGTTTTTATCTTTTCACAGTGGTATCTTGGAACATTTGTATGATATGGAAGGTAAGTAAAAGAACGGGGAAAAGGTGTGGGGTGTTTACACTTTAAAGCATGGTATATATTTCTTGTGGGTATTTTTAATTTAAAAATTTACTTTTCTTTTTACTTACCAAACATGGTTCTCCCTGCCTCCCCTTCTGACACCTGCCTCCACCCTTTCCTAATGGTGCATCCATTCCTCATAGGGAGAACGGCCTTCCTTGGATAGTCAACAAAGTCTGTCCTACCAAGTTGAGGCAGGACAAAACTCCTTCCTACCATATCAAGGCTGATAATGGTAACCCATTATAGGGATTGGGTTCCAAAGAAACCACTTCGTGCCTCTGGGATATATCCTTGGGCCACTGCCAGGACCGTCCCCCAACTGTTCAAGTCACATAACGGTCACCCACATTCAGAATGTCTAGTTCAGTCCCATTCAAGTTCCCCAGCTCTCAGGCTATAGTCAATAAGCTCATGCAAGCTCAGGAAAGCTGTCTCTGTAGTTTTCCTCATCATTCTCTTGAACTCCCACCTCTTGTTCATATGATCCCTCCTCCATCTCTTCAACTGAACTCCTGGAGCTCAGCTCAGTGCTTGGCTGTTAGTCGCTACATCTGCTTCCATTAGTTACTGGATGTAGGTACTATGATGACAATTAGAGTAGTCAATAATCTGATGAAAGAGGAAGGCCCATCAGGCACCCTCTCATTATTGCACGAAATCTTAGCTGGGAAGGTAATGCCTTGAAAGTAGCCTTAAACAGGGTTGTTTTGGCTGTTCTGGTGTTGTTTTAACCACATGAAACTCTGTCTTAGGAACCTGAAGACCCCCTTGGAAACGTTCTTTGTCACTCACTGCCACCTTTTACAGTCACACTTGCATCAATTCTCCCAGTGTCGGCTCCTAGATATGAGCTCTGTCACAACATCCCATTTATATAGGATACAACTGAGGTTTCCCCTGGAGAATGTTTTAGATACTCTTGAGACCCTGGAATTCCAGGGGTGTGAGATAAAGGACTCTCAGCTCAGTGTACTCCTACCTGCCCTCAACAAATATTTCCAACACACCAAGGTCAATTTCTATACCAGCGACTTCTCCATGAATGACTTGTGTGACATTTTCCAACACATAGCACTTGAGCAAGAGGACCATGTTGTAGTCCCCTGCTCCTTTGGAATGCTATGATCAGGTGGGTTATGTCTCCATAGAGAGATTTGTACAAATTTTCCCTGTTGTTGTGGGTAAATTCAGGGCCATAAAGCAGCCGAAATGATTTCCTTTGCTACAGATGTCTATAGTACATGTTTTAAGCACGGTATGTATGAGTGGAGAACCATACTTTTTTTAACTGGGGAAAGATGGGAATGTTTTAAAAATTCTAAACCTGAACCCAAGTAATTTTTTTGTCTTTTGTCTAGTATTTTGACCCCTGCTTCCATTTATGCTTTGTAATTCTGTTCCATGTGATGAAAGAGCCAAGGAGTCTTTCTTGGCTTACCTTAACTTTTAACGTCTAAACTAAGCTAACAAACCTTTTTTATTTATACCTATCCAATATTTTAATAGAGTAATGAAAATGGACCACTCCATCCCTCATTCACCCCTTAAAAAAAAGGGAGAAGGGAAAAGCCGATGAAATTCCTAGTGTATCTGTATATATGTGGATATTTTTCAGACAATACCTAGGTAAGATGGTAACTCCATTGTGAGAAGAATATCTGTTTTTTCCCCTTGGTCTGCTTGATCCCTTTCTGGAATTTAGATTTTCCAGCTCCACTTCAGTGAAGTTATGGTGGATTCCGTTAACCCCATTAAGATTTGAAAATGTTACAGTGATGTGGTTTCATGGAAGATATTGTATTACCTCTCAAATAAGAAAACAGATGTTGCAGTTCCAAAGTAGGCTTGGGGCAGAACACTGCATTTGTGAAGGCTAATCTGAGTGTTTTGTTTTTTTTTTTTTTTCTTTACCTTTCTTATAGTGATGGTATGAGTCCAAGACCCAAATAGGATGGGCTGAACATATTCATGGTACTTGAGCAGACAAGTGTGAGTATCAGCTTTCAAACTGATGTGTTATTGGTGTCTAGTAATGTTTTTTACTATGATTTTATTGTAATTGAACAAGAAGTAGCTTTGGGCTTTTCATGAATGACTAGTGTTACAAAGTCTGGAGGAATGCTTTCCTTTGTAGTTAGTTAGGTGGGTTTTTCATGTATGTTAACTTTAGGCTTGATTTTTTTTTTAAGTTGCAAGGTGAAAGTGTAAAGACATAAATATTTGACTGATGTGTAGTAGCTATGTTACTTAGAAGTTGAAGTCTACTGTAGGTATATTGAATTTCATTGAAATGCATATGCAAACTCTTGGATTTGGTGCCAGTATAGACTCTCAATTTGGATGCAATAACTGTGTCTCTAGAGAATGACTTTTCATTTATATTTTTCTATAATTAAAACACTGGTTTTAGAACCTGGAAAATTTATGAAAACAAACACCTGATATGCCTGATTGACTTTTGTTATATATTACATCAAATGTTTGTATATATTGTGTACTGCTATTATTTTAAGCTATGTTGTGAAGTAAAGATGAGGCATATGGTTTTGGAATTGAGTCTATGTACAATTTTTGACATTTTTGATTTGTTATCTGATGCTCTGGAGGTCAATGATCTCTCAAATCTAAATTTCCTTAAATGGACAATGTAAATACAGTGATACTAATCTCAGAGTTATTAGGATTAAAGGTGGCTACTGATACCTAGATTCTTACTAAGCATCTAATATTGTGTGATCATGTCATCCTTTGGATTTTTTTTGTTTTTGTTTACTTTCTCAGTGTTATGTCACCATCACTAAGAATAAAGTCCCATTTCTCATCAAGACTCACACTGCTCTCACACACAACTCGAGGGAGTTATTCCATAGTCATTTTTCCTATCCCCATTGCTTTCTCTGCAAAGCTACCCTGGCCCTGGCCTCACTAATAGCTCATCACCACCTTAGGTGTTTTTACTCATCAGTGCTACTTCCCTCAAATTATCTGTTCATGGACTCTACTGGCTGATTATTTATGATTAAATGCAGTTTTCATCTTTGCCTCTGAGAGCTGTTACTAATGACGTATATGAGGAATCTAAATTGTATCCTTCCGTAAATAAGCTATTTCAGGAGGACCCTTGTAAGTCTTAATTCTTCATCAATATATAACTAGTATCTAGATTCAGAGTATAGTAAATACTGAATAACTGTTTTATGTTGGAGTAAATATGTAATTTAAATATCTAGTAATGTACTCTTTTGAGATATAAAGATTTGAATATGAAAGAAGTACAAAAAAGAGATAGGCTTCAGGCACACTGAATTTATATATAATGAAATGGCATGCTCTTTGGTATTACTGTTTCAACAAGATTTTGGCAATTTATCCATAGGAGGAAAAGACCAGTGTGAACATTTGAAACAAATACACATATTAAAACTAATACGTTTCAAATACTTTGGAATAGTAATAGCTTCCCCTGTTGAACCAGCCCAGTCCCGTTTTATAAAATTTATATTTGCTTTGTATGGCTCAAACAGTGCAAGTCAACATTTTCTATGAATGTCTTCTGGAGCATTTCTTTGAGAGCACATATGCTTTTGAAAACTTTAAAATTGCACATCCTCAATACTGTGTCATTTTACTCATTTCCCCATTTTAAAATGTATATAAAATATTTTCTGTTTAGCTTTACAGTTTGTCTTATGATCAACAAAAGCTTCCAAATTGAGCGAATACTCTGATGGTTATAAATAAATACATAGATTTGCTCTTGCACTGTAGCTCTATGAATCCTTAGTTTATTTACTTTTCAACTTTATACTGAACATTGTTATCATCGCTTGAATAATTAAACGTGGTTTTGTTCTCATTGTTGTTATTGAGAACTAGATAATCATTTACAGTTGCATTGTTTTTATTGTGAGCTGTATTTGCTTCCAGCAATACAAGGAAAACATTCAGTAAATTTTAGAAGCCTGGGTAACACGGCTATTAAAGTTGATCTTTGGATGCTTTTGATATGATAATCATCAATATCACCAATAATAAACAATTGTGAACTTGGCTCTTAAAAAATCCTGAATCTATTCAGTTAACTAAATCATGTAAATCTTCTCCTCTGGGTTTTCTGTACCATTTATTGTGTATCTTTCTGCATCTCT
Source organism: Phodopus roborovskii (assembly GCF_943737965.1). NCBI lineage: Eukaryota > Metazoa > Chordata > Mammalia > Rodentia > Cricetidae > Phodopus > Phodopus roborovskii. The sequence goes on along the minus strand of NW_026125658.1, from coordinate 27,738 downwards.
CATTTTATGATTTCTGCCTTTTCCTCAATTTTCCATTTGCATCTTTATTGTATTCTAAAGTGAACCTGACTGCATTTACATGTGAACCATCATGGTTCAGAATACTCTTCTGCGGTCTTTGTCTTCAGTAAGCCCCTACCTACCTATTCTGTGTTTGTTTATATTACTGTAGTGATTTTTTTCAGTACAATACTGATCTTGTCAACTTTGCAAGTCCTAGACCATAAAGCATGCTTTCATTTTAGCCCTGGCTCCTGTAATTTGCTTAGTGAAACTACATGTGAAAAGCACGGGACATTTTTGCTTCTATATCTAACTGACACAGAAGTCTCTAATCTGGACTAAATATGTAGACACAAGAGCCCTGGGTTGTAATACACGTGATTCATGTGCCCAACAGGGATATTATAGCTTCCCTTAGATTCCTGACAGTCTTGTCACTCAATAAGCTATGAAGTGTCTTTTTCACCCTCCTATTGAAAATATCTTTTTTCTCCCATTGTATACCATGATTATGGTTCCTCCCAACTCCACCCCACTACACCTCACTCCTTTCTGTATCCTCCAATTTATGTTTCTCATTAGGCTTCTAAGGGATAATAAAATAAAATATGATAAAATATAACAAAAGTTAAAACATCAAAATAGGACAAAACAAAGAAACAGGGGTAAAAGTCCAAGAAAACACACAAGAAATAAATATAGATGCAGAATCCCTCTTGAAAGCACTTTCAGGAATCCCATGAAAGACTAGACTGGAAGCCATAATGTATATGCAAAGATCCTGTAGAGTAAAATGAGAGAAGAAAAGATGTTAAGAAAAATAAAGTAAAAAATCAGTGATATTTAACAACAGATGATGTATGTCTTTAATCCAAGCAATCAGGACACAGAGTACAGGGGATATCAGTGAGTTCAAGACCAGCCTGATATACAAAGGGAGTTCCAGTACCACCAGCGCTGTTACACAGAGGAAACCCTACCTTGAAATCCAAAAATAAAAAGGAGTATTTTGTTGGTTCAGTGAGATTCCCTTGGAGAAAACTGAATTTTCATTTACAAGTGGTTGTCAGTTGTATTAGGGACTGGGGAGTGTGTCCATCCTTTCTCCTGCTGGGCCCCATCTGGTACAGACCCAGTGCTGCTGTCTCGGTCTCTTTGAGTAATATGAGGTGTCCTAACTTGTTTTCTCATAGTTTGTTTTTTTTTTTTTTTTTTTTTTTTTTTTAACATGTGGCTCAAATTACAGACTTGTGAGCTCTCATTTGAGTGTTAGTAATAATATGTATAGTGGACCTGGCTTTCCTTTTAGCTTATTGCTTTCTTAACTTCAGAAAACTAATATCCCACAATTCTGTAGCTTCTAGGGTAGTATGTATAATCTCTGAGTCAGCACAGCTACTATAGTGTGTTTGTGCATATCTGTCTGTCTGTCTTAAATAAAAACAATAACTTGACCATAAAAGGGATAGAAATTTTGTACACAATAACACACATCGTTTTGGTCAATGTATGGTGGTTACTTAACAGGATGTTGAGGCAAGCTTATTGACCACAGTGACAACTTCTCGCAGCTCTCTGAGGACAAGGCCTGAACTACAGTTTTGATATTTGGTATACTGCTTGATCATAGAAGGTGTTGAATATTTTTGAAGGAAAGAAATAAATAATAAAGCTACCCATGATGAGTATATTCTAGTACCTCCTTTTTCAATAAAGTAGCAAAATAAAATGATATTTTCTATTTCATAAAAATGTATGCTTCAGGAGAGAAGCAAAGCCACACCTGTTATGATAATATCAAAAATCACAGATCAGAACAAAAATGTTGGCAAAATGTGGCAAAATTGCCAAATGGTTTAGCCACTTTTGAAAACAACCCATATTCTTCTAAATGAAATCTAAGTTACTGGGTGCATAATTCAGCATTCCCCTTATAGGTATTTCCTCAACAGAAATAAAAATTTATGTCCCTAAAAAAGATGTATAAATATTTGTATAAAATATTCATAGTATTTTTCATGGCAGCTGGTAAGTCAAGACCCCCCAAACATTACTTGATGAATAGATAAATAACATTTATTTTGTTAAGTGATACATATCCAGAAATTTGTCCATTTCCTTTGAGTTTTCAGATGTTCTGAAATACAGGTATTATGACCAGAGGACTCTCTGTATTTCCTCTATAAATCCTTTGGATTTCCCCTTTTCATTCCTGAGTTTCTTCATTTGTATGTTATCTCCCTGTCTTTTGATTAGTTTGTATAAAAGTTTGTCAGTCTTGTAGATTTTCTCAAAGAACCAACTCTTTGTTACATTAATTCTTTGTATTGTTTTCTTTTTTGTACTTTATTGATTTCAGCCCTCAGTTTGATTATTTCATGGCATCTACTCCTTCTGGGTGAGTTAGCTTCTTTTTTTTCAGTTTTGCTGTTTGTTTGTTCCCTAACGTGACTATCCTCCACTTTTTCTTCATGTAAGCATTAGTGCTGTAAGCTCTTAGTACTGCTTTCAAAGTGCCCCATAAAGTTCAGTATGTTGTGTCTTCATTCTTGCTGAATTCAAGGAAGTCTTTATTCTGTTTTCTGTTTCTTTATTTCTTCCTTGAGCCAGGAATGGTGCAATTGCCCATTGTCAGTTTCCATGAGTTTCTATCTTTCCTGCAATTTGTGTTGTTGTTGAATACTATCTTTAAATCATGGTTGTCTGATAAGCTACAGAAGGCTATTCTTTTTTTTTTTTTTTTTTTTTTTTTTGCCAAGTTTTAGTGAATTTTCATGTGGAGCTGAGAACGTATATTCTTCTGTGTTTGGATGGAATGCTCTGTAGCTGTCCATTAAACCCAATAGGGTATAACTTGTTTTAGTATTATTGTTTATTTGTTACTTTTATGTCTGGTAGTCCTGTCTAGTGTGGAAATGTGTGGTGTTTAAGTTTCCCACTATTAATGTGTGAGGTTTTATGTGAGATGAGTTTTACTAACGTTTCTTATATGAATGTGGTTGCTTTTGTATTTGGGGCATAGATGTTCAGAATTGAGACTTTGTCCTGATGCATTTTTCTGCTGATGAGTATGAAATGACTTTCTTCATCTCTTTTGATTGATTTTAGCTAGAAGTATAATTTTTCAGATAGTAGGATAGCTACAACTGCTCTTTTCTTGGGTCCAAGTGATTGGAGAATCTTTTCCCAACCCTTCACTCTGGGGTACTGCCTGTTTTTGAAGCTGAGGTGTGTTTCTTGTATGCAGCAGAGGGATAGGTACTGTCTTTGTAACCATTCTATTAACCTGTGCCTTTTCTAGGTGAGTTAAGTCTACCAACACTGAGGGAAATTAAGGACAATTGATTGTTAATTTTCATTCATTTTGAATATGGTAGTGGTGGTATTGTGAGTATATTTTCCCTGCTTTTCTTTTGACTTCTAGTAAGGTGAGATTATCTATTGGCTATGTTTTTGGGAGTGTAGTTAATTTCCTTGGGTAGGAGTTTAACTTCCATAACTTTCAGTAGGGCTGGATTTGTGGATATGTATTGTGTAAATCTGGTTTTTGTCATGTAATACCTAGTTTTCTCCATCTATAGTGATTGAGAGTTATGCTGTGTATAGTAGTTTGGGCTGGCATCTGGGAACTGTTAGCATTTGTAGAACATCTATCCAGGACCTTCTGAGTTTCAGAGTTTCCAAGGAGAACTGAGGTGTAATACTGATAGGTCTGCTTTTTATGTTACTTGGCCATTTTCCTTCTCTGTACTTAGTATTTTTTTTACTTTATTCTGTATGTTTGGTGTTTTGATTATTATGTGGCAAGCGGACATTTTTGTTTGGTCCAGGCTATTTCGTGTTTGGTATGCTTCCTGTACTTCATAGTCATGTCCTTCGTCGAGCTGGGAAAGAGTTCTTCAATGATTTTTGTCGAATGTGTTTTTTTGCACCTTTGAACTAGGCTTCTCCACCTTTTGTCTATATGTATTATTCTTAGGTTTGGTATTTCCACTGTGTCCCTCATTTCCTGGATATTTTGTGTTATGGATTTGTTGGATTTAATATTTTCTTTGGTCAATGAATCTATTTCCTCTAATTTATCTTTTTATCAGCACCTGAGATTTTCTTTCAGTGTATGTGCTTTCTGGGAATTCCAACAACTTTTTATTTGTATTGTATTAGAATTGTATCATCTACAATCAGGAAACTTGAGTTTTTCCTTTTCAATTTGTATACACTTTACCTCCTTCAGTTGTCTCTAGGCTCCAGCAAAAAAAAAAAAAAAAAAAAAAAAAATTCAAGTACTGTCTTAAATTAAAATGAAATGAGTGGACATCCTGTCCTTATCATGCTCCTAATGTTACTGAAATTGCTTTGTATTTTTCTATATTTCACAGGGTATTGCTTTAGTCTTGTTGTAAAATGGCTTCATTATTTTAGATTATGTAAGGAGTAGGTTTTCCTCCCCCTGCTGGTCTTGTCCTGCTGCCATGCCAGCCCCAAACAACACTCTGAGATTCTATATTTGATATACTGCTGTTGTTCAGGTAGTAGTTTCTTACTGGCTAGCTCTGTCTTAAGTATTAACCCATTTTTGTTAATCTAAATATTTCCACGTGGTCTTATCTTACCAGAGAGCTGGCTCTAGTCTTGCTCTCTCCAGACTCTCCATGTTGACCCCTCCTTACTGCTTCCTCTTCCTCCTTGCTCCTAGTCCCCCTGTCTTGCGCCTTTGGCCCGTGCTTTATTCATTAATCAATAAGAGAACACATTTACAGAATGGCATCTCCCATCATATCCTCTTTCTGTCTAAATAAAGAAGGGTTTTACCTTAACATAGCAAATATATAACACAACAGTTATCAAGTAAGAATCACAGTTAACAATATTTAGTCCATTAACATTTAGCAAGATTCAGTATTGCATCATCTTTCTATCTTTCTGGTCTAAATTCCTATATGTAACTTATCTTTAATCCTAACTAAAGAAAACTATAACCACATATGGATATAAAGATTGTGTCCTTTATATCAATAAATTCTCCAGTATTTTGTCAAGATTTTTACAATGTCCTTTTCTTTTTCTTATTTTGTAACTGTTCGGCTCATCTCCTGGCATCTGTTTTTTGTGCATTTTACTGGAATATATTTGTTGATGTATGTATGTTGAATTATCCTTGCAGGTCTGAAGGAAAAAAAAACTTGATCATGGTGGATGATGTTTTGATGATATCCTAAATGTGTTTTTGCAAGATTTTATTGAAAATTTGTGTGTATATGTTCAAACTTGCAAGTGGTCTATGGATCTTTCTCTATGGTTGTCTCACTCTCTTTTTTTAAAAAAGAATTTTGATGAGGACCTTCTTTTTCTATTTTATGGAATAGATAATCTCAAAGTGTTCATTTTTCTTCAAATGTCTGGTTAAATTCCATAGTGAATCTTTCTGAGAGATTTTAAAATCTGCTTCTATATCATTGGTCAGCATGGGGCTGTTTAAATTATTCATGTTATCTTGATTTAATTTTGGTTGAACATATAGAGATAGAAATTCATTAATTTTTGAAAAGATGTTTCAAGTTGGAGGAATGAGAATTTTGAACAATTGATTTTCTCCATGTCTCCTTTTTCCTCATTTGCTATATTAATTTCATGATCCTCTTCATTTTGGTTAATTTAGCTAAAGGTCTGCCCATCTTGTTAATGTTTTCAAAGAACCAACTTCTTGTTTCAAGTATGTTTATATTTTTGATTTTATATTACTGCTTTCATTCATGATGAATGAGGCATCTGCATAACATCCTTCCCTTGAGTGTTAAAGGCCATCATAGAACATGAGGCAAAAATATTATAGCAGCCATAGGTCAGGGAGGATTAGAGCAAAGAGTTTTTTCTAGCCATGCCACAGTAACTATAGTCATGACTCATCAGCTGTGGTCACTAGAACACTATCTAGCATGGAGTCAGAAATGGGAATGACACCATCCTCCTAACACATGAGTTAAAAAGGAAGAATGGCTTTTGGCAGAGGCAGAGTCAATTTCCTTCAAAATTCTGGCCCTGAAATTATTAAAGTTAATTGAAGGAAGAAGATACAAAATTGGGCATCACAGATGTGGAGACATATTTGGAGAAAAATAAAATGGTTGAAATGTGTGTGTGGGGGGGTGAATATGACCAAATTGCATTCAATGAAAGACTCAAGAAGTAAGTAAAACATTTTGAAGTATATTTATTTAATTATTGATGTAAAGAATGTTTTATTATATAGGAATCTTTCATTAAATACATTTAATGAATTCTATTATCTTCAATGTGTCTGCCAATGTTGTGACCTCACGCATAGAGCACAACTAATTTGCCAATAATAGTGTTTTTTATCAAATGGCAGCCAACAAAATGGAAAAGTCTTTTGCCACCTATATATACAATATAGGGCTAATATCCAAAATATATAAAGAACTAAAAAACTGGAGTCAAGGAAACAAATAACTGCCTGGCAATTGTGGTACATGGCTTCAATCCCAGCACATGGGATGCAGAGAAAGGTATATTTCTGTGCGTTAGATGTCAGCATTGTGTACAGAGCTAGTTACAGAAAAGGCTCCAAAACTTCAGAGAAACTGAGTCTTTAAAATAGGAAGGAAGGAAGACAGAAAGAGAAATGAAAGGGGAAAGAGAAAGAGAATGAGAGAGAGGAAATGTAGAGAAAGAGGAAGATGAATTAATTTTCAAGAGAGGAAATTCAAATATCTGGGAAACACTTTAAAAATGATCAATATACTATGAAATCAGGTCAATGTAAATCAAAACTATGTGGATATTTCACCTAACTAGAGTCAGGATAGAAAAGATTAATAAACTAAATGACAGCTAATATTGGCAAGGATGTTGCAAAAGGGAAACAGTCATCCATTTCTGGTGGGAATACAAAATGTACATCCAGTATGAAAATGGGTGAGTGTGTTCATGTGGAAGCTGGAAATAAAATATAACCCAGCTGTACCACTCTTGGACTATACCTAAATGACCCTTCAACTATCACAAAGACACTTGTTCAACCATGTTCATTGCTGCTGTGTTTATAATAGCAAGAAGAAGGGTGTTGGATTTTATCAAAGACTTTTTCAGCATCTAGGGAAATGATCATTTGGTTTTTCTTTTTCAATTTGTTTATATGTTGTATCCCCTTGATAGATTTTCATATGTTGAACCCATCCCTGGATCTCTGCGATGTAGCCTACTTGGTCATGGTGGATGATTTCTCTGATGTGTTCTTGGATTCGATTTTTCAGTATTTTATTGAGTATATTAGCATCAATGTTCATGGGGGATATTGGTCTGTAGTTCTCTCTTAGTTGTGTCTTTGTATGGCTTGGGTACCATGGTAATTGTAGCCAACTCATAAAAGAGTTTGGTAATGAACCTTCTATTTCTATTGTAGAATACTTTGAGGAGTATTGGTATTAGCTGTTCTTTGAATTTCTGGTAAAAGTCTTCACTGAAGGCATCTGGTCCTGGGTGTTTTTGATTGGGAGGTTTTTGATGACTACTTCTATTTCATTAGTGGTTATAGGTTTATTTAAATTGCTTGTCTGTTCTTGATTTAATTTTGGTAAGTTATGACTATCCAGAAACTTGTCAATTTCCTTTGAAATTTTGAATTTTGTGGAGTACAGGTTTTCAAAGTATGACCTGAAATTTCTCTGGATTTCCTGTGTCTGTTGGTGTGCCCTCCTTATGTCTAATTTTGTTGAATTGCATGTTCTCTCTCTGCTTTTTGGTTAGTTTGGATAAAGGTTTTTCTATCTTGTTGTTCTTATCAAAAAAAAAAAAAAAAAAAAAAAACAAGTCTATGTTGCATCCATTCTTTGTATTGTTTTCTTCATTTCTAGTTTGTTGTTTTCTGGCCTCAAATTGATTATTTCCTGGCATCTACTTCTCCAGTGTGAGTTTGCTTCTTTTTGTTCTAGGGTGTTCAGGTGTGCTGGGAATTCTCTAATGTGATTATGCTACATTATCTTCATATGAGCACTTAGTGCAATGAACTTTCCTAGAAGCACTGCTTTCAAAGGTCCCATAAGTTCAGGTATGTTGTGTCTCCATTCTCTTTGAATTCTAGGAAGTCTCGAATATCTTTCTTTACTTCTTCCTTGATCTGGGAATGGTGCAATTGCACATTGTTCAGTTTCCATGAGTTTATGGTTTCTACAATTTGTGTTTTTGTTGAATTCCAACTTTAAGGCATAGTGGTCTGATAAGATACATTTTTTTGTATCTGTTGCAGTTTGTTATGTTTCCTAGTATGTGGCTGATTTTAGAGAAGGCTCAATGTGAAGCTGAGAAGAAACTATATTCTATTGTGTTTGGATGGAATGTTCTATAGATACCTTTTAAGCCCAATTAGGTCTTAACTTCTAATAGTTCCTTTGTTTCTTTTAAGTTTCTTTCTGGTAGTCCTGTCCAGTAGTGAGAGTGGGGTGTTGAGATCTCCACTATGAGTGTAGAGGTTTTATGTGAGCTTTGAGTTTTAGTAGCATTTCTTTTATGAATATGGGTGTCATTATATTTGGGGCAGAGTTATTCAGAATTGAGACTTTGTACTGATGGATTTCTCCTGTGGTGAACATCGTACACCCATCAAAATGATAAAAATGAAAGACCTGGAGAAAAGGGAATGCTCCACCATTGCGGGTGGGAGTGCAAACTTGTTCAGCCACTTTCAAAATCAGTATGGCAGTTCCTCTGGAAAATGGGAACTAGTCTACCTGAGATTCAGCAATTCCACTCTTAGGAATATATCAAAAAGATGTACAATCATAAAGCAAGCACATTTGTTCAACTATGTTCATAGCAGCATTATTTATAACAGCTAGAAAATGGAAGCAATCTGGATGCCCCTCAAGAGAAGAATGTATATAGAAAATGTGGTACATTTACACAATGGAGTACTACTCATCAGGTTAAAAAAAAACAAAAACAAAAGCAACCCCAAAAAACAAAAAACTGAAAACTTAACTCTAACCCTAACCCTAACCCAGAATCTTGACATTCGCAGGCAAATGGATGGAACTAGATGAAAGCGTTCTAAGTGAGATAACCAAGGAACAGAAAGACAAACATGGTCTGTATTCATTCATATATGGATATTAGACATAGAGCAATGGATTACCACCTCATAAATCAAAATCCCAGAGAAGCTAGGAAACAAGGAGGAATGTGAGAGAGACTTTCATGGTCCCCTATTGAAGGAGGAAAGGACAAAAGCCCCTGAAGTAACTGGGAGCATGGGGAAACGGGGATGGAAGTGGAGAAACACATCAATAGAGGGAGCCATTATAGGTTTAGAGATAAATGTGGTACTAAGGAATTAAACAGAAATCCATAAGGATGACCCCAGCTAGGACTCTAAGCAATCATGGAGAGGGAACCGCAAGTGCCCTTCCCTTGTAAGGAGATTGATGACTTCCTTAAATGTCATCCTATAGCCTACATTCAGTAGCTGAAGGAAACAGAAGCAAAGATTCACAGCTAAGCATTGAGCCAAACTCCTGGAATCCAGTTTCAGAGAGGGAGGAGTGATGAGCAAAGGGGTCAAGACTACACTGGGAAAACCTGCAGAAACAACTGATCTGAGCAACAGTGAACTCATGGACCCAGTCTGATAGCTGGGGAACCAACGTAGGACCAAACCAAGCTCCATGAACGTCGGTGTCAACTAGGAGAACTAGGCAGACCATAAGGCCTCTGGCAGTGGATCCAGGATGTATCCCTTGTGCATGATCATACTTCAGGAACATGTCACCCATGCAAAAACACTTCCTTATCTTAGGGACACAGGGAAGGGCATGGGCTTTACCCCAAATGACTTGACATATTTTGATGATCCCTCATAGATGGCCTCAACCTCACTGAGGAGTGGAAGAGGGATGGCATTGGGGGTCAAGTAGGATAGGAGGGAGAGGGAACTGGGATTCATACGTAATATAAGATTAATTCTAATTTAAATATAATAATTGTTAATAATAATAATAATAATAATAATAATAATAATAATGATAATAATAAAAGAAAGCCTAACAAAGTACTTTAAGTTCTAAGAATTTAGCTTTGCAGTATAGGCACACATATTTAATCCCTAGTTCAAGGCTACAATGAGAATCCTCTCCATCATAGCCAGGACTGTCACTCAGTGAAACCCTATGTCAGAAAAACGAAAATCTAAACACTCAGCTGGAAGGACTAGTACACACTGGGCACTGAGGACAGTTTAGACTGGACAACGCTTATATGCAAATATTACCTACTTGATCAAATGCAAGATGAGGAAACCAGGTTAATCTGTCCAACTAGCAGCATTTACCATACCTGCCAAACACTCTGCTGAGCACCCACATGTAAGTAAGCTGACCTAGGCACCTTCCAGATACTGAGAAGATGGACAAGGAGAGTCATCAGTATAGATAGTAGTAACTTGGTAGTGTAGTCTAAACCAAGGCTGACCCAGATTCCTTGGATCTAGGAATGGCGCTTCTGAGTCAGGGTCAGCTCAAAAGGAGAATATGGACTAAGGCACAGTGTAACCAAATCCTCTGCCCCATTTCTCTCACTGCTGACCTTGCAAAAGACCTGTTCCTAGGCACCGGTCTGGGGATCCACAGGGACACTTTACTCAGTATTTTAAGGCTCTGTATGACTCATCTCCATCTTAGAAGTCTGAACCACTCCCAGGAGCTCTACAGTTATAAACAATCACTATGAAGAAACACTTCCTTAATTTACTCTGAGATCTGCCATGGGAAATGGCAGGTTTATCTGTCCCCTCTCATATCCCAGTTTTACACTGCCAGGCGCTCCATCAGAAGCATTTGTCCTCTGTTGCAGGCTACATGCACTGTGTTTGCTCTGCAGCTTCCTCCCAACACTGATTAGCTGGAGATCTTTCTTGTCATCAGGACAGCATACCTCAAACCCAGACATGTCATGGCAGGTCTTATCAACTCTGTATTTTATCAGATGTTCCAATATACATTCTCCCCCTTGTGAGAGGTGACAGATCTGCTCCAACACTCACAATACGTGATCATGCAGCATGATCCTAAACCCACAGAAATCAGTGGGGACTTTACAAACCTGCATGCATCACTGGCAACATAAGCCTATTAGCATATCTGCATCATAGACATATCCCTGCATGTCAACAGAAACTTCATACTTTGGTTGGGTGAAGACAGATGAAGAAAGTACAGGAAAGTCCCAATAAAAGAGTAACAGATATTTATTTTAGGCCACTCACTCAATGAAGTTAAATAGCTATCACGACCATGTGACCCTAAGGCACTAGACACTGTGATGCAGGATGATAGGACAACCACCACAGAGAGAGTAACACCCCTTTCTTCCTTATAAGGGATCACATCTGCACACAGAATCCACACCATAAGGCAAAATCTATTGGCTGAACATGTTGCCCCTATACTACTTACCTTTGTCTAAATAACTTTGGAACACGCATTATATACAATGATAACATATCATATTTACTTTAGGAGAAAGGTAAAAAAAGATTATATCTGAAACTCACAAGAACCACATTAAGGAAGAAACTCATATTTATTATCCAGGCCAAGGTTAAATGGAATATTATAGAGATTACTGCAATAGCTTTCCTATTCCAGAAAGTAGAAGCTCTATACAAGGTAAAAGAGGGTATTAGTTGTGAGTATTCAGTTGCTAACATCTTCAAAGACCTGAAACTTAAAATAGCATTACTTGGTTAAGCAAGCAGTACAGGCAGGTCAATCACTAAACATGTAAGAAATGACAAAATCAGATGGCTACCTAAGATCTCTTAGAAATGTCTAGGCAATCAACTGTCACTAAGTCCTTGAATATTTCACAGATCATTACAAGGATGAATAATATGAAAGACTGTCTTGGCAAGATGTAGCATTCTCTTTTTGCTTGTATCCTACTTATCCCATTAGTACAGTAAGTCCATGTCAGCAGTGGAAGCAAGGGCAGTTCTTTGCCCAACATGACAGTTTAGCCAAGAAGAGAACAAACTCCAAATGGAGGGTCTCGTGACCACAATATAATCAGGAATATCTCCATGTTGTCAGGAACAACTCTGTCTCCTATTAACAGCATTTGATATTATTAAGGCATTAAATGCCATATTCTGTAGGGCTTAGAAGTGTTTGAAGTTTAAATATATATGCTCAGTACATCTCTGAGAACCTAGATACCCTATCTAAAATAACTAGATATAAGTAGTATTATTGAAAATAGCCTCTAATTATTGACAACATATACATTTATTCATATTCATACATACATATATACACATACACATACACATTACATATACATATACATATACATAATATACAAATATACATACATACATACATACATACATACATACATACATACATGTGCTTTAACCAGAGGTGTAACATGTAGGATAAGGGAAATTACCTGGAAATTTTAACAACAGTTAGGGGTGATATAATATAATTAATAGAGAACCTAGAGCTTGAACACCAAAAGTCAAAACCAAAAGCCTCATAGTGTTAACAGTATGTGCTGCTATCTCTCAATGCCACTAACTATAATTTATGAGAATGGATCCAGTGCCGACTGCTGGACTGTGTAAGAACTGCAAGCATATGGAAGGAGGAAAGCATCTTCAGCAAATGGTGCTGGCTCAACTGGATGATGATGTATAGAAGAGTACAGATAGACCCATGTCTGTCTCATGCACAAAATATAAGCTCAAATGGATCAAAGACCTCAAAATACATCAAGCCACACTGAACCTCTTAGAAGAGAAAGTTGGGAAGTAGCCTTGAAAAAATTGGTAAAGGAGACTGCTTCCTCAACATAACACCAGTAGCACAGACACTGAGCTCAAAAGTAATAAATCGTAACTCCTCAAACTGAGATTCTTCTCTAAGCAAAAGACACAGTCGATAAGACCAAACAATAGCCCACAGACTGGGAAAAGATCTTCATCAACCCCAGTTCTGACAGAGGCATGATGTCCAAAATATACAATGAACTCAAGAAACTAGACAACAAAACACCAAGTAACTATATTAAAAAGTGGTGTACAGAAATGAGTAGAGAGTTCTCAAGGGAGGAATGCAAAATGGCTAAAAGACACTTAAGTGAGTGCTCAACATCCATAGCCACTAGCGGAATTGCAAATCAAAACATCTCTGAGATTCCCATATAAGTCCTGTCAGAATAGCTAAAATTTGAGACAACATGACAGCTTATGATGGAGAGCATGTTGAGAAAAGGAAACACTCCTTCACTTCTGGTGGGAGTACACTTTAGAAATCAGTATGGTGGTTACACAGGAAAATGGAAATAAGTCTAAAACAGGACCCAGAATTCCACTCTTAGGCATGTAGCAAAATGATCCACATCCATGCAATAAAGTCATGTGTTCAATTATGCTCATACCAGCATTATTTGTAATAGCAAGAACCTGGAAACAACCTAGATGCCCCTCATCTGAAGAATGGATAAAGATGATGAGTTACATTTACAAGCTAGAATACTACAAAGTGGAGGAAGAAACAGACTCTTGAAATTCACAGGCATATGGATGGAACTTGAATGGACCATTCTGAGTGAGGAAACCCAGTCACAAATAGTAGAATATGGTACATAACCACTCATATATGGATCTTAGACATAGAGCAAAGGATTTACACTGACATAGAAACTAGGATACAAGGAAGAACCAAAAGGTTCATACAGGTCTCTCACAGATGGTGAAAGGAACAACATCTCCTGAATGTATTGCAAGTGGGGTTTGGTGGGGGCGAGAAGAAGAGGGAGTTAGGACAATGAGATGGGGATTATAGGAGAACATGTGGGACTAGGAATATTGAGTTGGGGGATGAGTAGATGAGAGCAAAAAAGGGGAGCCATTATAGGTATGAAAACAAACTGACTCTAGAGAAATGTCCAGAGACTTAAGATGATGCCCCTAACTAACAATCTTAGCAACACTGAAGAGGCTACCTTAAATTCCCTTCCCTGATAATGAGATTGATAACTTACATGCCCTTCACAGAGCCCTCACCTGGTAGCCGATGGAAACTGAAACAAACATCCACAGCTAATCATTGAGCTGAACTCAGTTACAGAGATGGAGGAGTGATATGAACAGGGGTCCATAACAGGCTTCAGAAACACAAAGAGACAGCTGAAATGAACAAAGGGGAGCTCATGGACCTACAGACTGACAGCTGGGAAACAAGTATTGGACTCACTCAGATCCCGTGAATATGGGGCTGGGCTGTCTAAGAGACTTCTTACTGTGGAATCAGGAATCCCTGGTGCATGAAAAGTCTTTGGGAGCACATTTCCCATGGAAGGATATTCCTTTAACCTAGAGGTAGGAGAGAGGGCCTGGACCCTGCTCCAAATGACTTCATTGATGGAAGGTATCACGATCACCATGGAGTGTGGGGAATGGGACAGGAGTGTGTTTGGCAGGCATGGAGGGAGGGAGAGGGATCCGGGATTGATATTGAATATAAGGAACAATAATAAAATATATACATTTTTAAAAAGCTATTTCCCAGGTGACTTGTGTGTTAATAATTAATGCTATATTGAAAGAAAAACAGAAGCAGATATCTCAGGATTTTCATATTTCGTTTATGAAATAATTTTTCAATTATTTTATTGCTCGAGTACATAGAGCAATATGTGTACATTTCTCAATAATTTGGTCTATGTGACCAATTCATGACAGCATGTCTATAGAGTACCATATATTAGGTATAGCTAAAATCATAGCAGCATGGATACAGAATGATCTGATTTCACTATGAAGTGTGTATCCATGGCTTGTATCCTGTCTACACTCAAGGCCACCAACTGCCTATGTGGTACTGCCTGGCAGGGAACTATCTATGCTGCCCATGCTGCATAGAACTGGCAGAGACACACATATACATGTGATCTGTGGATAGATAGCAGTGTGACACCAAACCTGAATAAAAAGCATGGGGTCAAGTATGAAAAGAAACAACTTGTTCTTTTATGTATAAAAATACATTTTCATCAAAAGGGCTTTAAAATGGCTGGCAATAAAGAGTTAATGGACTTAACAAATTATGAAAAACAATAACATGAACAAAAAACATCAAAATACCAAAACTATAATAAAAAACCTAAAACGTAAATGAAAAACTAATGGAAAAATTGTGATGAACAGCATTCTTTTGCAAATTATCAAAAACAAGAACAAGAAAAAATGAAAATGTCAAAACTATATCATAAAAGCAAAACTGTTAAGCAAAAACTAAAGGAAAAGTTGAGATGAGCAGCATTCTCTTGCTACAGTTTAAAAGGCACAGACTTCCAGCCTGTGGATGGCCTTACAAGGCAGTCACCAATGTTAACAGGGTTTTCAAGCTGAGTGCATCATTTCCTCCCTTGAATCTCAGGAGTTCAGTACTTGGTGGGGATGGCACTCAGCAGGTGGCTCTTGCTGTAGCAGTTCCTTCTGCAAGTGACTCTCACCCTGGGCTGTATCCTGCTCCATCTCAGGCTGTAGTTGTGTGGACCTGGAAAAGAAAATCAGGTAAGACTCAGGCCAGGACTGAACCTGCTAAGTCATGTTCAAGTCCCTCCCTTGACATGATGCAGCTCTTCATCAGTCAAAACTGAACTTTTGCCTGATGTCATTGTAGGTGCCACTAAAGAATAAGGATCACAGAGAAGCTGGACGTGTTACTATCCCCAGGTCTAAACACATTTCATGACTTAAATTAAGCCCTGTGTGTTTTACTTTCTACTAAAAAAGAATAGGAACTCCTGCTGCAGTTTAGGCATATCACTGCATAAATAACAACAGTATATTAATACAACAGTCCACAGCATAAGAACTGTACAAGTTATACATTGATTGACAGCATCATTTTATACAGAGATGTAATATAGCCCTGCATCATGGAAATCAGAACAAGGTCATTAAATTAGCTCACTTGTCATTTTCAGGGAGGCAAATTGAACATGAACAGTACACAAGATAGATCCTGTCATGAGAGAAAAGTATTTCTGAGATGTGTCCCTGTGAACCCTGGCCCTGGCTGGAACCAAACAGAAAATTGTGATGGTCTTAGTACCGGACTTGAGAATCAATGTCCAGACTCCCTTTGGATGATTGGGAGAGGACAATACCAAGAAGGTTCTGGTATTGCCTGTAGCTGAGTCATAGCTTGTTTCAACCTAGAAAGTCCTTAACCATCTCTAACAAGAGAGCAATTTGAACAGGAAATGAATCAGTGATGCAGAGCGCAGTGTTCAAAGTTGAGTATCTCTTCCCTATAGCGGAGGTTCAGAAATAAATTCATCATGCCTGATGTTTTACACACTCAATCCCAAAACTTGGCAGGCTGAGGAAGACAAATCCCTGTCATTTCATGAAAATACTGCTCAGAACATAGAGAGGTGAGAACACAGGAAGGGGAGACTCAATTCTACAGACACACTGGTGTCAAACATATTGTTTCCTAATGGATGCTCTTGTTGAATGAATGGTACATTTATCTGAGATTGCATTTTTTGGTTCTGGCTGAGACCCATGCATGTGAAAGGAAGCCCAAAATTGATAAGACACTCTAGGCTCTACGTATTCTCCCCAGCCAGGGTTCTTACCTCATCTCAGAGACATCAAAGTGATGTTGCAGGTTTTCTGAAAGTTCATGTGTGTTAATCACTATCTCCTTCTGCTTCAGTAGAACCTCAAGTCTTTCCTTCAATGTCTTGAGCTCCTGTTCATTAGAAGATTGTGTTTTTAAGGAGGGCTACACACTGTCATATAATTGTAAACACATACAAGTGATCCCAAGAACTTTCTGGGCAGCATGGCTAGTAAAATGTTAGCATTCAGGGAAGTATGATATCTTGATTCAAGAGGGAGACTGACATGAAATCCAGTGGTGTCCTCAGAAAAATACACACATGCATGATATAACACCATACCCACAGGCTTAAGGTTGATTAAGATGTAAATTCTTTCCCTCCCACAGCCTCTCTCACTCACTATATATATTTATATATATATATATAAATATATATATGTGTGTGTGTGTGTGTATCTGAGAAAAAGTCAAAGAAAGAACAAGGAGAAAAGAGAGCTAGGAGGAAGAAATACCATGCCAAAATGGCTGTTGAATTTAAACAAACCTTAGCAATACTTTTACAATAGTCTCACAACTCAGCTTTCATTCCATGGGGACTGATTCTTCTGTGGAAAACTATGTTCCTTTTCTTGGCTAGATTACGTTGAGATACAGGGAATTTTTCCAGAAAAGGCCCAAATCCCCACCTTCCATAACGAGCTTGTCTAAAGCTCCCAGATGATCACCCAAATCATTGACTCTGAATAGCACACATTTGAACTTGGATGAGGTTCTCCTCCATGTGAAACAGTTCTCACTGTATATGACAATAGCCTGGCCAGTCAAATGAGCTCCAGTTTCCAGAACTCACACACTCAGAACTCTGTGCTTAGAATCTTAACTATCCTGGGTCTATGATGGACTATGCCATTTAAGCTAGCATCTATAGGCAGAGGCAGACAGATGTCTGTGTATTTGAAGCCAGGCCAGCCTGGTTTACAAAGTCACTTCTAAAACAGATAGACTAACCCTGTCTTGAAAAAGAATCCTATCTAACATAATGAAAAGTACATGTGTGATATGTAACTGACCTATCTCCTTCACTGGACTGCAGCTTCAAGCAGAGCATCAGAAATGGTTTCCCAATAATTTAGTTTCTGAACAGGCTAACTTCCCTGAAGTAATTGTACATAGACAACGAATTTAATACCTGGATGTCTTAAATAAGTGATTGGGAAGGAGCATGGATGAATAACACAATGTGTGAAAGTACAGATGTGTGGATGGGAAAATTTGCACTCAAAGGTCAAAATGGTGCCAACCTTCATCTGTAACATCATCCTGTCCCTTACTTGTTGTTTCTGGATTTTTTAGGTCACTCTTTTCTTCTTGGTTTGTATAGGTCAAGTTCAAGTCCTCCAAGTGGTGTTTCAGCAGGATCTACTCCTCCTGTAATTTCTTCTTCTCCTGCTTCAGCATGTCCACCTTCCTTTTCAGCTGAGTCTCTTCCATCAGGAGTCGGCTGTGCAGACCTCTGGAGATAGAGTCTACATAGTAAGGGCCTGCTATCTTCCCCTGGCACCCCTGACTCCCAGAAAGACATACCCAGATTCTGATACAGCCATAACAGCTCTACTCAGGAGGTTAAAATGTGAGAAGACATACTTCTACAAATAGCCAAACTACTAAAGAGAGTACTTATACCCAAAATGGATCCATGTACTTTCAATAGAAGGTAGATTCCCCTCATTGTCCTTAATGGACCATTGTAAGGGCATACATCAGGAAGTCATGGGCTTCTTTTAAGGACAGGAAACCCAAGGTGAGTATCTACAGGTTCCACATCCACCAGATCTGTAAAGCCTGGGTGAGCTCCAGAAGACCAAGGCTGACTGGCATTCCATTCACATGCAAATCCCAATTCTATATAGAGGCTCCTATGACTCTAGCACAGTGGAGGCAGTGGCTAACAATATTTGTCACACCTAGCTAACTGAGTCCAAGAAGCACAAGTCCATGAGCAGCTTGCTATGGCTCCTTATCCAAGCGCAAACAGCCTAGAAGTAGAGCTTAGGGCTTTTCTGTCAGGGAAATCATAACACAGATAGAAAGCCATTCCACAGCTAATCGGGTCCTTGTCAAGATGGGCACTTACCGATAGAATTTTGTCTCCTTGGTCAGTTCACTGAACTTCACTGATGCCTCTGTTTTCTCATTTTCAAAGAACTTTAGTTTCCACATGACCTGTTTGTGATTGAACTTCAATTTTTCATGGAATGGATTTGGCTTGTGATAGGGTCTAGAAACAGGAGGAAAGAACCCCATGTACACAGACCTCGAGGATCAGGTGAACTCAAGTTGTCTGTTGTTCTGCCATAAGCCTGTGGATGCCACATTCTGGCTCCTAAGTGTTGGAGTCTCCCTGTGCTTTGAAATCTATTATCCTGTCCCTGGGACATCTGTTTTTGTATGTTCAAATGGAGTGTGCCCTGGCTGCATTAGTTCACTCAGCAGTCCTAGATGCTCTCTGTTTTACCAGGAGTCTATTCCAAATGTCTGAACATACCAGATATTCCAATGAGTTTTCTCATGTTTTAGAACATAGATTCTATGTCCAAGGTGGATTTTATGAAAAGTAACAGCACATATTCATGTGCTGTGACCATTTTCAGGACAGATATACAAACTTCCTAAGTTATTTGTAGGTACCTCCATGGTAAGAAATTAAGACAAGAGCACTGATGCTTAAAGTAGGGATCAAAGAACTCAGCAACATCATAGCCTGTTAAGTAATGCAGTCAAACCCTTAGGATCCACAACATAGCCCTGTCCTCCAGGTTGTTTGGAAACACACAAACTTCCAATTGCATGTATGAACATATGAGGGAGGGAGGGGGTGGGTAAAGAGAGAAAGACAGAGAGAGTTAGTTAGATAGGGAGATAGGGAAGAGAGAGAGAGAGAGAGAGAGAGAGAGAGAGAGAGAAGCAAAGAAGAAAGAATTGAGAAACCACAGACAGAAGAGAACATTCACAATCAGATTCTAAAGAAATACCCAGAGCACTGCGGTTTAAGGCCAGAACTAGAAAGAAACATTCAACTGTCCCAATGCTGCCTGTACTACACTATGAAGGACAAAGTGGGACCATGCCTGTCCAGCTGCTACCAAGAGCTTCCAGCATATAATATGGCAGGCAAGATCAAAGACTCATCACAAACTCACAGCAGCTATTATCTCCAAAAGCCACCACCTATCAGGGACTTTCCAAATGCATGTTGGGAACCTGTACATTACTGTCACAATTCCTGAGTTATATGACTTATAACACAACCTCTGGTTTTCATTTAGAGAAAACACTGAAGATAGAGTAACCATCTCACTTCCTCCAAATCTTCAGGTCTGCCTCACCACTGAGAAGAAACTAGATGATGAGGTGGCTACTGAGTCACTGTGGAGGATCAGCCTTATAGAACCTCAGAATTTTTTTTTAAAAATCAAGTAGAATATATAGGTTTATTTTATTTAAATAGCATATTTGCTTGTTCATAAGTATGCAGTTTCCACTCCTCCCTAGCCCCACACCTACACCCTACTTCCTACTAACTCCTTCTAGGTCTCCTGCATCTCAGCTCACAAGGGGATAAGCCTCCAATGGGCTTGGAGTAAAGGACTGAGCTGCTCAACTTTCATCCAGGCTATTGCAGGTAATCCAGTACATGGAAGGGGGTCCCAAAAGCCAGCTAAGCTGCAGAGACAGGTCTTGATATCATTTCTAGTATCCTTACATTGAAAAATGTTACACCATATTCTCATACACATGTAGAAGGCAGAGGTGGGCTCCATGGAGGCTCTCTGTTTTTCCAGATTATATGTGTTCTCATGAGATAAAGTCAGATGTCTCTGTGGAACATAAGACCTTACAATAAAGTAGGAGAGGGTTATAGTGAAGACAGTCCTGTGGAGTCTGAAAGGATGGATACCTGTTGTCAACCTTTCCTTCACTGATGAAGAGCAGGCGATCTCGCAGCTCATTTCTTTGGTTGGTCATCATCTGCAAGTCTGTGCTCAGCCTCTCCATTTCCTTCTTCACTTGTTTCTTGGAGAGGAGCATTCGCTGGGATGATGGCTCTGTAGGATTTTCTGTGAGTAGATGACCTCAAGTGAAATTATATGGTGACATGGGGAAAGGCATAGAGAAAGGACAGATCACCCAGAGGACTGATGAGAAAGATCATGTTTGAACCCCGTGACAATATATCAAGTTTGGGCCAGGATGAGATACCCCATTGGTAGATCTCAGCTCTCACAACAGTGTTTAGATGTGTGGTTATGTAATCACTTAGGGATTTCCTCTACCTCCATACACAAGTTTCAAGTGAATACAAAGATCATCTTTCTGGATTAAATAGAGTGGTACAGGATGCAAAATGTTCCACAGCCCTGAACCCTGCCTGTGCTTTCAGATGCCAGGAGAAATGACAAAGTACTCAGGAAAACACAGGTGATATGAGGATCCCAGTTCTCCTGCCTGTTCATTCCAGGCCCATGGATGTAGATAGATAAATCATGCAGGAAGCCGACTTGGTCAAAAACCTCACCAAGTAACCCAAACACATTGATAGCACAGAATCATGGAACCTAATATTTAGGAGGCTTATTGGTGACCTGGTAACATGACTCTGACTTTTTTTTTTTTTTTTTTTGTTTTTGTTTTTTTTTTTTTTTGTTTTGTTTTGTTTTGTTTTGTTTTTTTTTTTTTTTTTTTTTTTTGCTACACTGGAGTATTACTTGACACCCTCAACTGCTAATTCAAGGCCAATGGATGCCACTGTCAGGGGATGATAGTTACAGTTCTGCTTTACAGCCAGAGAACATAATATCTTATCTAGGTGCTCTTTCCTCTATATGAGATTAGTGTCAGAAACTCATTACACCTAAAGAAACCTGTTGAGGCTGAAGTTCAGTGATGGCTGCCCTAAGCTGGAAGCACACCGTTCCCTGCCTGTCCACTGCTAAATACTTCCTCTTCTGACATTATAAACCCAAACCATAGTAAGGTAAAAACTAGGTCCTCCAAAGCACAATAGATTTCTTTCTCCAGGTCCTGGCATAGAGAAGAGACAAACCAATGTTAGGGAATTACAAACTATCCGTAATTATGAGAAGCAGGGATGTTCTTTTGATTGTCAGTGGCTTGCAAACCTCTACCCCATTAATGGAAGTCCCAGCTCAAGCCCACATCCCCAGTAATCTCCCCATCTCCTCCGAGTACTCACTGTGCCTAGGCCAGGACCACTTACTTTGGCCTGTTTTATTTTGAGACGTAACAGCAGCTTCTTTCTGCCTGTCTCTGGCTGCTGGATGTTCTCCATTTTCTCTTCCAAACAGAAACCTTAGTCTTGACAACATGGCTACTGATATAACCACGAGACACTGAAGTATTTCCCTAATGGCAGTTGGTGTTGCTACAACACTGGTGACATCATGGAATTCCATGAGCTCTCCAGGATACTATAGAATTCAGAGGAAGGGACTGCTGATGTCATGACGAATAGCCTTTTCAGCCCTGCTATTTATTTCTCTATAAATGAACCAGAATCTCAGGTTTCCCCTCCAAGATTATCTCTTGGAATATGTTGTAAGGCATTCAGCACCTCCTTCTTACAAATCCAGAGTTTCCTTAGATTGATTGGAAGCCCCATCGTTCATCCCTTGTTGCGACCTAAACTAGACTTTCTAAACATTAAATAAGAATATCACAATTCTTCCACAAAATCCCTCTAGTCATCAGTATGAGAAGCCATGTTGGCATAAATATAGTTGCAGAGAGATCACCTTACTCAAAACAAGTGTTTGAAAGCACATTCGGGATGAACCTGCATAACTGGTTACAGTGTGGGTATTGGTTCAAGTTTGCAGTCATGGAATCCATCTGCTTAGATTCTGAAAATTGCCCAGTGCCCTTAGCAGATAGAACTTGGAGCCACCACGTTGCTGGGAAAGTGTGATGACCTATTGAGAGAGGAACCCCTGACATATTGGATCCATCAAGAGTGTGAGCCCTCAGGCTGAGTATGGTGCTGTGAACTCTACATCAAACAACAAAGCAGTATTAGTTTCAGGCCTATGTGAGTCACAGTGAGATTCTCAGTGATCAGGAAAAGAAAGGAATAATCTTTCTAATTGCAGGACATTTCTCTTGTCTTCCCTCGGGTCCACAAGGAAACCAAAGGTAAGTGGTCTTTTGTAATATCCAGTGCTGTTAACATGGGACTGTGCCTATGGCAATCTCTGACTTTACCTTGTGCTGTCCAAGTATGAAGTGTCAGGGTCTCTGGTCAAACTCCACTGATCCCTTCAAGGAGTAGACAGAAACCATGAGAAACAATACACTTCCTTCACCAAAATTAAATCAAGATGGCCCATTCCAATCCTGGTTTGCTATTGACTATAGCTGATACCCCATTAATTTAGCATCCATTTAAGGGTATAATTGATGGACATTCCTCTCAAATGAGTACCGGGTACATGGACCAATGCCCATTTGAATTAAGACTGCTTGTAGATGTGTTCCAGTGAATAAGAGCTACCCTGACCATGATCTCTGTCCTTAAAAGACTTTAGAGGGACGACTCCTCTTTTTCCAGAGGTCTGTTAAAGATGTTGAACAGACTTCACTTGGGAATTAAAGGTTAGAGAGCCTTCGGAAAAGAGATCATAATATTAGGAAATTGGGGATTTTCTATTTCCTTTGCTTTTAAGGCACTTAAAGTAAAATAATCAGTGGCTAAGCAGGGAATAGCCATTGCACAATTGACTTCATATTTTGGATGATTTGAAACTGGTTTTCATGGTTGTACTGTCTTCTGGTTTCAAAGTAAAATCACCAAACACACACACACACACACACACACACACACACACAAAAAAAAAAAAAAACACAAACAAACAAAACAAAACAACAACAAAAACCTACTGTATATCTCTCATAGAGAACAAATAAAAGTAATGTATTTATATGAATAAGTCAGTGGAAAATTCAGCCTAATTGAGGATTGAGAACCATGTCTGCCTCCTCTACAGGGACAAAGTAAGAGGGAATTGGGGCACAGCAGGCTGTGCAGCCATCCTTATCTCTGAAAGTTGGGGGAACAAGCAAACTCCAATTTTTCCATGGAAGAAGCTCCTGCTGAGGACATGGTCTTTGTGTGATGCTGTCTACCATAAGAGTCAATCATGTCTCTCCAAGGGATACAAAGTTCTTCTTTCTGAACTTTGTGATAATTTTTATTTACATTACAAAGTAGATTGTTTTACCTTTCAATTTCAGTTTCTCACCCTCCCTAATCCCTGTCTTTCTACCAACCGCTATCATATCCCCTTCCTGCTCCCCAGGGGAGGGTGAGGGACTCCATAGGAAGTCTTCAAAGTCTGTCATATTATTTGGAGCAGGGCCTAAGCATTCCTCCCTCATGTGAATAGGCAGAGGAAAGTATCCTTCTATGTGGAATGGGCTCCCAAAGTCCATTCACATACTAGGGATACATAAGGATCCAATACCAGAGGCCCCATAGACAGCTCGGTCCTTGTAACTTTCACCCATATTCAGGGGGTCTGGGTCAGTCCTATGCTGATTTCCCAGCTAACATTCTGGGGTCCTTTAGCTCCCACTTATTCAGATCAGCGATTTCTTTGGGTTTCTCAGGATGAATTTTATCCCTTTGCTGCTCATTCCTCCTTCTCTGCAACTGAATTCCAGGAGTTTGGGTCAGTATTTAGCTGTGAGGGTCTGCTTATGCTTTCATCAGATACTGGATAAAGGCTATAAGAGGGCATATAAAGCAGTCATAAATCTCATTATCAGGGAAGGGCATTAAGGTTAGATTGATAGGATAATGCAGATCATCCTTATAGACCTTTACAGATATCCTTAGTGCCAGATTTGTCTTTGGACCTATAATGGCGCTGACTTTTATGGTGTCTTTTTTCTTTCTCTTCTGTATTCTTCCCTGTCTCAATCTTACTGCTCCCCAATGCCCTCTTCTCCCTTCTCTTCTCTCCCCCCTTTCTTCTAACTCTCTATCCTTGCTTCCTATCTTCCCAGTTTGCTCAGGAGATGTCACTTTCCCCCTTCTTCCTAGAAAAATCCATGTCTGTCTTAGGGTACTCCTTGTTTCCTAGCTTTTCTGGTCATGTGGATTGCAGGCACATAATCATGAATAATGAATTTCAAGAATCATTTTCTTTTTCTTACTTTCTTTTTTTTCTGCTGAAGAGTACTGGTTTGTAGAAATGTACCACATTTTCTCCATCCATTCTTCAGTTGAGGTGCATTTCAGTTGCTTCCAGGTTCTGGCTTTTACAAATAATGCTGGGGTGCAAAGTTCTCCTATTCAGCAAGAGACACTAGAAGGAGCCAAGGTCAGAAATGATGACCTCTTACCATATCATTGTTAGCAAGTGGGATGTGGAATTCATTTGTGTTACCAATCCTGGGCTTCTTGTGTCATGTTGGATCTCTGTTGGCCCTGTGCAATAACTTTAAGAGCCCAATTCTGATGTTCACTGGATTTCCCATTATGATGCATGCAGACATACCAGGAGCAATCAGAATCAAAGTCAGAGAGCTGGATTCACAGAAATGGGGGAACATTACTGAATCAGGATTCCAGGCTTGGGATCTGTGGGACCAACTTACCCTGTATTCCCTGGCTGAACTTGTATCTTCACTTTCCTTCCCTTGTACACTAAGGGGACATCTGAGGTGCACTGTCTCTGAATGATGGTGTCTGCTTCAGCCAACATGTCAATGTAAGACCCTCAGAATGAGGAGTCTCCCCATTTCTGTCTGTTCCCCCACGCATTCAAAGTCCAGTTGATGCAGCACGCAAGAGACTTTAATGAACTGGAAATGTTTGCACAAATGGGCCTCCTTTAGCAACACACTAGAGAGAAGCCTCATTGTCTGGGCACGGGTATTTTTAAAGTCAAATCCCACAGACTTAGGGAGCAGTCAAGACCCTCTGACCATTGAGTACATGACCAGAGTCATGGGCTCTAGCATGCTCTTTATCCTTTTAGATGGTCTCACTATTTAGGTCAGTAGGCCTCAGGGTGTACTAATCAATCTTACCTAACCAAATGGGAGTTCATGCTACTTCTTTAGTTCTCTTAGGGTCCCATCTGTAAAATCTTGTAATCCCGCTTATCTAATGGCCTTGTTAGGGATAAATTGCAGGTGGTTAGGCAAATTCCAGGAACTAAGTCACAGTGGCCCGTCCAGATATCTGAGTTAGACTGCCCTGCATTCCAATTATTTGGGTTCCACTTCATTTCTTTGTTAGGAAGTTCTTTCAGTCTGGCATGTCAATTCAGTCAGCTTTCTTTCAACAGAGAGTAAAAAGCAGGATAGATAGCCTTTGAGAATCTGCTTAGACATCAGGAATCCTACACATGATCAGGATATAGTGAGTTTGCCACCTGCCTTCTTTAGCTTAGTGCCCTGTAGAAAAGATGACAATGGTATCCGAGACAGGGATAACAGTGACCTCATCAGACCCCCTTGGTGTGTATGCGGCCACTCACTTCAGATGGAGGAGGGGATTGCTTCCTCTCCTGGCTCTCCCTATTTCCCCTCATTCTCACCCTGTCTCCATTCTCTCACTCTCTCACTCTCCTTGTCCCTCTCCCTCACCTCTGTCCCTGCCTTCCTCACTCTGACCCTCTCCTCTCAGTCTCTCATTGTTTTTAGGAGACAAGGTTCTGTATGTAGCCCAAACTACACTGGAACTTCCTCAATAGACCAGGATCACCTGGAAATCAGAGAACTGCCCATCACTGAGCCCCCTTCCTCCAGAGTGCTGGGGTTAAAGTTTTGGGAAACCACCACCCAGGTGTAATTCATGTCTCAAAAGGCTTTTTGCTAGGACTCTGACTCTACAGGGAAGAGCAGCGTGTAGATGCATCCTATGTTGGTACCAAAGAAAACTCCAGAACAGAAATCCAAATAGCCAAATTTACCCAACAGTGACAGCTATTGAGTTATCCTAGAGTGCTCACGGGTTTAGAACCAGGGGAACATTGCAGTACGTGGGGAATGG
Organism: Phodopus roborovskii; assembly: GCF_943737965.1. Taxonomy (NCBI): domain Eukaryota; kingdom Metazoa; phylum Chordata; class Mammalia; order Rodentia; family Cricetidae; genus Phodopus; species Phodopus roborovskii. The sequence continues at coordinate 1,002 of NW_026125658.1, read as the reverse complement.
GTAAAGGTTTGGTGGCGTGTTCTTGGTTTCAGACAGCTCCTCAATCATCAAGGTATAGGACTTCCGTACTTGCAGACCTAGTGAGTAAATAGGACCTGCAAGGCATTTAAAACAATTGATGGTGAAACACTCAATTTTCTTCTCATAATGAAAGTGTAACCCCCATTTTGTCAATCTTGCAACAGGAAGGTTGCCTGAGATTAATTTGCTGGACACCTGAGGAATTCAGGAGATCGGTTTGAATCGTGGACTGAGCAACACTTTAGTGTTTGGTGTTTGCTTCTCCACTCCACAGTGAAGTCATTTTGAGAGTTCATTGCAAAGAGGTGAGCATCTTTTGGTTGCAAACTGCGCTCCCTTATACACTTTTATTTCCCAGAACAACTCTGTAGAGATGTGGTTAATTTTTTAAACCTCTGGATTGCCCGGAGTCCAGAGAGGCATTCCATGTGTTGAAGGTCATTGTCTGTAAAGAGTTCAGGTGAGTTGAGAGGACAGAGTTAAATAGACGTCACTTTTGCACACATTCAATCTTGGGGATTAACAAATTGTTTAAGCCTTGGCATTCTTAAGTTTTTGGGTGGATTCATACCACTGGATTTCATTCACTGTATTTTATGCTATGATGATAATTATGTTTGTTACCAAAATTAAACTAGCTTCATATATTCTATCATTTATATTGAAACTGAATGATGATGCCAACCATATCATTTCATGGTCATATTAGTTGTTTCTCTTGGCATCTCTTAAAGTTCACAGTTTTCTTTGTGGGAAACAGTACAAATGGTATTTTGCTTTGTTTACTGTATGAATAACATGCATTGCCTGGTTTTTCTGGTTTGTTTAACTTTACTTGAAATCTAGCTTTGTTTACCTGATGAAAAAAAAAAAATTATTCTTAAGTCAAAGGAATCCAGGATCCACAAAATCCTTTGCCTAATTTTCCTTTCCTGGGTTTGTGTAGTATGGGTCAGAGTTGACAGAAGCTGGAAATTACAA